>NW_016803162.1:0-4747 GCF_001698545.2 Rhinopithecus bieti
CTGCCTGGGGTTTTCTAATAGGTATTTATCTTAGAAACCTGAGTTAATGAGCTTCTAAGGTTGCCTAAAGGCATAGTTGGCCCTTAAGAAAATTATGTTCAGGCCAGGCATGGTGGCTAATGCCTGCAATCCCAGCATTTTGGGAGGCTGAGGAGGGCAGATCGTGAGGTCAGGAGATCGAGACCATCCTGGCTAACACGGTGAAACCCCATCTCTACTAAAAATACAAAAAATTGGCTGGGCGTGGTGGCATGCACCTGTAGCCCCAGCTACTCAGGAGGCTGAGGCAGGAGAATGGCTTGAACCCAGGAGGCGGAGGTTGCAGTGAGCTGAGATTCCACCACTGCACTCCAGCCTGGGTGACAGAGCAAGACTCCATCTCAATTAAAAAAATAAAATAAAATAACGTTTAATGTTCAACAGTCATAGTACTTACAATACTTATAATTTACTCATCACCTTTTGTGGATCCATGGCCCAAAACCCTTGCTTTGAAGCTCCTGTTTGAAGTTTAAAGCCTAAAGCCATCGGACATTTGCCGTCCTGATATTGGCGGCACAGGGGCTTTTCAGAGCAGTTCATATCATGTTCTGGCATCTCAGATTCACAGTCAGAAAGGCATGGCAAGAAGGGAAAAGAGCTACATGCTCGCTGTTGTTGGGACAGACATGGAAATGAAGGCTAATACCTGTCTCAGTCAGCCAAAGCATGGATGGAAAAATATGCCCCATTGTGTACACTGCTCTGGAGAATTTCTGGGAATTATTGCTCTCAAAAAGCAATAATGTATTATCCAAGCTGCCTTCCTGGGTAATTTGAGCAAAGATAGGAAGTTTCTCAATCATTGCTCTTTCACAGATTTATAGGTGTCTCTGACTGGTACAGTCAATTAATGTACTTCTAGTTGCCTTTCTGTTAATCCTCAGGTTTAAGAAAAAAAGTATGGCCATTGTATGTCTATAGGGATGTAAAGATATTCAGTAAGAATGCCAAAGTTACCTTGTGCTATAGAGGAGGGATGCTGGACAAGATCAGGGAAAGGCTGTTGACTTCAAAGCAATCCCCTGGTAATCATATTTATCTTTGTACAGAGATGAAAAATAATGAATTAAATGACCATTCCAGTAAAAGGACAATACAACTAGACCAATCAACTGCTAATAAATGGACTGACATAATCCTGAAGAAGGTCTTGCATAATAGTGTCTTTTCTCCTCATGGTCAATTTTTTTGTCTATGCCAGAGATCCACAATCTTTTCATGTGTAAGGGGTCAGATATTTTAGGCTTTGTGGACCAGTCTCTGTCACAGCTAGCCATTTCAACTCTGCCATTGTGGCATGAAAGTAGTCATATTTAGTACATAAATTAATGGGCATGGCTGTGTTCCAATAAACTTTATTTTAAAAAGCAGATGACTGCTGGATTTGGCCTCTGGACTGTAGTTTGCTGACCCTGTGTCTATAGTATTAATCAAATTTACAACACAGTAATATACATGTGTTGGAGGGAAGAGAGTCTTTATAGAGGAGAGAAAGGAGAGTTACTCCAAGATAATATTAATGTGTAGGTAAATAAGAAGTCATTTTGGGGAGCAGAAAAAATGAGGAAAATAACTTAGCTTATCTTTAAGTCCTTGAAGGGACTTTGAGATCTTCATCTCTTTTCAAAAAATTTTTTATCTCCCTAGGTTTTGGGGAGTAGGGGCATTTGGTTACGTAAGTTCTTTAGTGGTGATTGGTGAGATTTTGGTGCACACATCACCCAAACAGTATACACTGCACCCAATTTGTAGTTTTTTATCCCTCACCCCCCTCCCACCCTTTTCCCCAAATCCCCAAAGTCCACTGTATCATTATTATGTCTTTGCATCCTCATAGCTGAGCTCCCCCTAATGAGTGAGAACACACAATCTTTAGTTTTCCATTCCTGAGCTATTTCACTTAGAATCATAGTTTCCAGTTCCATCCAGGTTGCCGCAAATGGCATTAATTTGTTTCTTTTTATGTCTGAGTAGTAGTCCATTGTATATATATATATACCACAATTTCTGTGGAGATTCCTTAAAGAACTAAAAGTAAAACTACAATTTGATCCAGTAATCCCACTACTGAGTATCTACCCAGAGGAAAGGAAGTCATTATACGAAAAGATACTGGCACACGAGTGTTTATAGCAGCACAATTTGCAATTGCAAAATATGGAACCAGCCCAAATGCCCATCAGTCAACAAGTGAGATCTTCATCTCTAACCTGCTATTTTCACAGTTGAAGAAACTGAGGTTTGAAAAAAGGAGTGACTTGCCAAAAATCACATAGCAATTTACATCCACAGCTGGGTGTAAAATACAGATATTCTGAGTTAGTTCATTTTCCAATAATCAGGGTATTTTTATGTATATGTTTTCTTTGCTCAACCTCAAATTCACATTTGAGGATTACCTTACATTGCTAAATGTTAAACTGACAAGAGATTTTGATGGTGATAAACTTTTTTTTTCCTGTGAGCAGACGCCAAATATCACATTTTTCTATGCCCAGGTACTTGGAAAAAGAGAAAATAGTGTCCAAAGGTCTTTGACAGTGACATTACCCACAAGACCATAAAATGAGAGGTCTGAGCACTAAAGTTTATTGCTCAACCCTTCAGGTTTACTGGCTGTAAAGATTTGCTCTACTACAGGGAGATGGAAAGTAATGAGCAAATATTTTCCTCTCTCTTCTAGCTATTGGAAGTAGGGAGTAAGAATAGTTAATATAATTTCAGTTCACAGTTGGCAATAAGGGCCTGGAAATTGGAGTCAGTTAGATTGAATTTAGCAAATTGAAATTTCCAGGATAAAAGTTAAATAGCATGCGAAAAAGTGATAGAAAATTCTTGCACCAAAATACAGTCTGAGGACAGACACGAGTTGCTCCACATCTAAAGATAGTCTTACCTAAATAATAAGTTTTCTGTTTGCTTAGAAAACTAGTGTGCCAACTGCTACTGAAAAATAATAAATATGTGTTCTTATACTTCTTCTGGATCCATCCACCCTAAGCAACTAAACAATGCAGCATCTTCTAGACATTTTTTATTATATCTAGGTGTGCAGATTAAATTAATGACATCATTTTTCCACTACCCTCTTTCTATATACATGCCCTTTGCCCAGGTGTCTCTGAAGTTCTCTCTAAAGAGACCAAGTCTATTTTCCTACCTACTGGATCCAGGCTCAGCCATGTGGCTAGTTTGGGTGAAAAGAATTAGGTAGATATGACAATGTATAAGTTCCAAGCCTAGATTTCAAGAGGCTTTGAGTTTGTCTGCTTCCTCTTTCTTGCTTTTGCTATCACCATGCAAACAGCAGGCACAGACTAGCCAACTGTTCCAGAAAGTGGACAAGAAACTCTTAGAACAAAGCCAAGTCATCCTACTTGAGCCCAACCTACATAAAGTCACCCCTAGTCAATCCACAGATGCATGGTAGAGTCAGCGGAGATCAGAACAATCACCAAACACAGCATAGGTTAGATTAAATTAAATACAGTAGATGTGTGAAATATAAATATTTATTATTGCATGCCTCCAAGTTTTGTAGTCATTTGTTACATAGCAATTTGTCAGCAATAAATATTCACTACAGATGTTATAATTGCTACACATATCACAACAATATTTTCCAAGTAGCATGGCATAAGAGTAAACAGCCTAGATACTGGAACTAGACTATATCAATTTGAATCTTAGCTCAGACACTTACTAGCTGTGTGCTTCAGTGTGGCAAACACGCTAAAGTAACCACCAATTAGTTATGCCCTTGTGTAATCTCCTCACTTTGAGTGCGGATAGATCCTATGATCTGCTTCTAACCAGTGGAATGTGGCAACCTTGATGGAATGTCACTCTCTTCCTTAGGCTATATAAAACTCCATCTTCGCAAGTTGAAGAGGCTCTCTTGCTAGCTTTGAAGAAATAAGCTGCCATGTTGTGGGAGGAATACATGACAAGGCACTGCAGGGTGGCCTTTATGAGCTGAGAGCAGACCCCAAGCAACAGCCAGCAAGTAAAACATGAACCTCAGTCCTACAACTGCAAAATGATGAATTTGGCAAGCAACACTAGTGAGCTGGGAGGTGAATCTTTCCCTCGTTGAGCAGCTAGATGAGAATGCAGCTGGCCAACACCTTGATTGCAGCCTTCTGAGACCCTGAGTAGAGAACCTAGTTAAGCTATGCCAGATCTCCTGTCCCACAGAAATTATGAGATAGAAAATGTGTTGCATTTAACTGCTAAGTTTGTAGTAATTTGTTAAGCAGCAACAGAAAACCAGTGTATTAGGAAAATGATTTATTATCTCTTCATATGAAAAAAAGAGAAAAAATCCACATAAGCTTACTGTGAGAATTAGATAAATTAATATGAATAAAACACTTAGAACACAGCCTATATCTTAGTAATCACTGAATACATGTCAGCTATTATAAATACTGTTTTTATTTTTATCAATCCAAAGTCATTAAAATGACTTTAGTAGTTGATCTGGCGCACATTTATTCTTTCAGTCATCAAATAACAAAGTTTTGGGGCCATAATTTTGCACTCGCATGCCACCAGTTAATTACTCACTTAATTAACCTTTCCTCCAAAGATGAAAAAATTCATAGACTCCCACACAATAATGGGAGACTTTAACAGCCCACTGTCAATATTAGACATATCAACAAGACAGAAAATTAACAAGGATATTCAGGACTTGAACTCA
>NW_016803162.1:7181-9250 GCF_001698545.2 Rhinopithecus bieti
AAAAAAAAAAAAAAAAAAAAAAAAAAAAAAAAAAAAAAGTGTAGAGAGTAAAGATGCTGTGGATCAGACACAGCCCTGAAAGTCTTCCTTAAACAGGATACTGAAAGCAATATATCTTAGAATATAAGACTTTGGCCAGAGGGTATAAAAGACAAAATAATATATTTCCAGTACCCCAAATTTTAAAGTGTGCGTTCTCAGCTGTCTTCTCAAAAACTTGACCAAAAATGGTTAAGCAGACATTAGCCCATCACCCACCTCTGGGTTATAAAACATTTGGGTAGAAGAAGGAAGAGAGAGATTTTGAAGGGACATGTCAATGAGATATGCATTTCCATCCCATCCTGACTCTGGGCATCCTCAACTCCTCCTCTGCCTCACAATAAAACATTCTATTTAAATGGGAAGTATTGTCTGGGGAAATGCCACATTTAGTGCCCAAATTTGCCTTCTTAGCCTATGCTCCACTGGGACCCTAGTCTGGTTTGTTCTCCTATTTTATTCAGTGTCTTCTCTAAGAACACAGGCCATTTCTCAATGGTCCCTGATGTTGGCGACTGATGTGGCACATGGTTGCATCCACCAGAAGTCCCATGAAGCCGCTCTGGATAACTCTTCCTCTGAAAGAGTCACCATTGTCTCATTGAATGTGGTTACTGAATACAAATATAAGACACAGTCCACATAAGAGTTCTGGTATGTTGCTTTCACTTGCAAAGAAAATGAGGATGTCAATGCTATTCTTTACAAAGGTATATACTGCATCCTTGGCCAGCAGTATCCTTGAAAGAAGGTTAGGATACCAAGTCTGGTATTTCTGCTTATCTGAAGAGGAGATTTCCCCCTCCACTAGACTGTATAGCCAGCATCTTAGGCACATTCTCCAGGTTTCCTTGGCCTCACGGGATGGAATCAGTAGGTGTTGTTTTGGTGCCAGATCCTGAATTGAAGTCGGATTTTCACGCTTTGTTGCATACTTTATCCAGATTGTTTGGTACTAACCTGGCCAGAACATGTCTGATCAGCTTGTTGATTCCTTTGGATTTCATTCTCAAAAGCTCCTTATCCATGCACATCATATGGTGAATGAGTAGGAGTTGCGTGTCTTATGATATTGGTTGATAATATTTTCTAAGCCTGAGTCTTGATCAGGCTTCCTGCATCCAAGCAACAGTCCACACTTCCACCAAATGGACACATGCCTGGGAATTAATTGAAAGGTAAGAAGGTGCATTTTGGGAAATAATTTCCAGGGCAAGCACCACAGCCTGTAACTCCAACTACTGAGAATGTCCCTTTCCACACATAGATGTAAGCAGTTTTCTTGAGGGTTGTACAGCTTCCACAGCTCACAGATTCTTCTGTCTTAAACTTAGCTGATAAGTCCATAAATCACACCCAAGCATGCTTGAGACACTGGGTGTACCAAAGCCACCAAGAAGGCAAAGATGCTAGGCACAGTTCTTGTAAGACACTCACATCTGGAGAGCAATGGAACGTTTTTTCTTATACCTCTGAGAAACCATTAATGCCTGGATTATGCATTCCTTTGATATACTACTTTCACTTACAAATGGATATTCCTTGGATAATATCTACTTTGTTGGTGTTCACATATGGTACCCTTGTGTGATAGAAAACTCAAGTCACAGCGAAGGCCTGCAGCAGGTGTTGACACTATGTGATTTCTGCCCAGTGCTCTGAATGTCAAAGTGAAGAAATTCAATGAAGCGCAGGTAAATGGCGGGAGTAACTATGACTCTCTTAAGGTAGCCAAATGCCTCCTCATCTAATTAGTGACTCGCATGAATGGATGAATGAGATTCCCACTGTCCCTACCTACTATCCAGCGAAACCACAACCAAGGGAAAAGGCTTGGTGGAATCAGCGGGGAAAGAAGACCCTGTTGAGCTTCACTCTAGTCCGGCACAGTGAAGAGACATGAGAGGTGTAGAGTAAGTCGGAGGCCCCAGCACCCCTCGACCCTGTCCCCGCGAGGGGCGGGGTGGGGTCCACCAGCCTTGCGGATACAAGGCTGGTTCAACATACGCAAATCAATAAACGTAATC
>NW_016803163.1:0-1211 GCF_001698545.2 Rhinopithecus bieti
GGTTACCATAATCACTCAACAAGCTGATGAGCCCTTTACCAAAAGTTGATTCGTTTAATTGTGAACAATTAGACAACATTTTCTGGGAATAAAAGAGTCTCCAGAGAGCAACAGAATTTTCTGTCATAGAATCACAGTGTTCTAGAGCTTTTCAAACTATATTTTGCAGTTGTCTAATTACAAAGATCAGACCATAAAAACCCCCAAAGTTAAGGAATTTGACTCAGGTCATAAACAATTGAAAATTTTTAACTAAAGGGTGAGAAACTTGATATGAAGGATTTTAACAGGTTTTAAAGGGGTAGGAAATTTAAATTACAATCCATTTTCACATGATTTGAAATATTATCAGGATCATCTTGTCAACAATTCTAATTTAGAGGCTGTAATTCATTTTAAAACAACTTAAAATTCAATTTGAAACAATTCTATTTAAATTCTAAGCATATTTTGGGGGAGGAATGAGACACCCAGATAAAGTTGAAAGCAAATGGCAACCAAGGTGGAAAAATGGATTTAATAAATAGTACATTATTTCTAGAGATGGTAGTTTGTTGTATCTATCTGTCTACAACCTGCCATTTAATGTGTGGGACCTTGTCATGTGGTGTGTAAATAGAAGCCCTCAACATATTCTGTTACCAAAAAAGCAAGGCTAAAACTGAAGCTGTTTTGAAAGAGATAGTCATTATGTTAAAACAGGAGAAAACATTGTCCTGAATAACTTTTTATAGCAATGAAATTTTCTGAAACTTCAATTATTTGCTTTTTGTCAGTATGAAATCATTTTGCAGTATAATAACTTAGTAATGAGTGAAATTTGGAATAAGTCAACATTCTCATTAGAACAAAGTCATCTGATATTACTGAGAACCACGAAACAGCTATTGAAACCTGAAGCTTCAGAGAAGGAAATCTTTATTGCAATAAAGAAATCAGCAACATTGTTTATAAGCATCATTTCCATGGCAAAAGATTAGTTCATTCAATAAGAATCTTGTAACATGGTGCCAGCACGGGTGCAATAAAGTTTATGGAATGGCTCATAAAATTAGACTAATTAAAGATAATCTAATTTGGACAATTTTATCTTCTGGAAAAGAAATGTGATGTCATTCTCCGGGAAGAAACAATGTTTAGTCTCTGGGGATGTGCAAAAAAAAAAAAAAAAAAAAAAAAAAAAAAAAAAAAAAAAAAAAAAAAAAAAAAAA
>NW_016803164.1:0-1562 GCF_001698545.2 Rhinopithecus bieti
AAGGTGCCCTGCTGTTATGCCTCGGAGCTGTTCGTTTAAAAGGAAAAGTGAGAACAAAAAAAGTCTGTGCTACTTTTTTATCTCCCTGAAGGACTGCTGGAATCTTTATGCAAAAAATGTTTAATTTCAGTGCATGAAGCCCCTTCTTTTGAGATAATTAGAACCCAAATTTTACATGATAGAATTGGCATACTATAAGTGCTCAAGAATATTTTGGAGTGAACAAGTTGTCAAAGAGGGTATGTCCTGCTCTGCTGTACTCACCTTCAAATTCTCGATCTTTTGTCTCAGAGCTATGGTTGTGATGTGGTCAGTCCTTCATCAGTTGTCCTGCATCCTTGTACCATCTTTCTCTTTTCTTTTCCTTGGATTCTGGTATCTTGCCTTAGTTTTCCTCCCATCCCCACTATTCTCTCTGTTTTCCATTCCATCCTTTCTCAAAGAACAAAATCTCATTGGCCTGGGCAGAACTCAAGCATTCTCTGTTCCGAGGGTCCAACAGGAGCACTCTGGACAACCCCACAGGATTTGATTGTGGTTTGCTCTGCGCAATTCCAAAACCACCAATCAATTCAAGGAAAGGACTCCAGTTTAATCAGCACTGTAAACTGTAAAACGGAAAACAAAACAGAACAAAACAAAATAAGTCATTTGGGCCAAGTCAGCAGGGACCTGGCTTCCCAGTGGGCTGGACTGGGGTGGGTGTTCCCAGTCTTTGTTGACTAAGTGGTCAGTCTAGCAGGTCCCCAGTCCCGTTATTTGAATAAGCCCTCCTGCCAGCCACCCTTCCTGTTCTGTGACATTGGCATTGGCCCCAAAGGTGGGCCCTAAGTGCCCAAATCTCATTCCATTGAAATCTGGCCATCAGCACACAGTGATGTGTGTGCTGGTGTCCAGACTCCAGGGAGGGGAAAGGCTGAGTGCTGAAGGACCACGTGGAAGTGTGGGAGATAGCACAGAGGCATCTAGGAGCAGCCAACATGCTTCAAAGACAGCCAGACTCTTTAAGCATCATGCAAGGTACAAAGAGATATAAAATGCCTCTGGCTGGTCAAAGCCAGAGTGTGGGTGGGTGATGCCAAAGTCTCCCGTGAGGACCCACAAAGCACAGGCTCCATGTGATCCCTGGTACGGGATTATGCCCGAGGAAACTGGCACGCTCTCGGTTGATTATACCCAAGGAAACTGGCATGTTCTCGGTTCTGAGCTAGAGTTGATTGAAGAGAAAGTTGCACATTGAAAAGGACTATGATAACAAACTAGAGGACACGAAACTGCTCCCTGCTGGAGACAGTACATCGTCTAGGAATCAGGTTTCCATCCAACAGAAGCCACACCTGTTGCCTCTGCTGGGTTGGCCCCAGATGTCTGCACCTCCGGGTCTCTGTGTACCCAGGTCTCTGCTCCCCCAGGTCTCCATACTCTAGGTCTCTGCACCCCCAGCTCTCTCTGCATCCAGGTCTCTGCACTCCCAGGTCTCTGTACCCCCAGGTCTCTGCACCTCCAGGTCTCTGCATCCCCAGGTCTCTGCACCCCTAGGTCTCTGCACCCCCAGGGTTCTG
>NW_016803165.1:0-1165 GCF_001698545.2 Rhinopithecus bieti
AGGGTTTCCCCGATGCTGTATGAGAAGAGAGGTGTAACACTGTGTCTGGAATGCACACATCACAAAGCAGTTCCTTGGAAAGCTTCTCTCCAGTTTCGGTCTGAACATATTTCCTTTTCACTGTTAGCCTCTAAGTGCTCCTGAATATCCCATCACATGCTAAACATACTCAGGGCTAGTAAACTGCTCAATGAAAAGAGAGGCTTATCTGAGTGAGAGGAATTAAGACAACACAGAGCAGTTTCACAGAAAGCTTCCTTCTGGATTTTACCTGAGGATATTTCTTTCTCCATAATCTAAGGATCGTTCCCAAAGGTCCTTCCTCAGATTCCACAAAAACAGTGATTTCAAGCTACTCAATCCGAAGAAGGGTTTAACTCTAGGTGACGAATACACACATCACAAAGCAATTGCTCAGAACGTTTCTCTGCGGGTTTCATTGGAAGAAGATTCCTCGCTCATCACAAGTCTCCAGGCATCACTGAATATCCCTTCACACATTCCTCAAAGACAGAGTTTCGAAACTGGGCAAGATAGAGTAAGCATTAACTCTGAAGTGAGTGCACATATCGGACAACATATTCTTGGAACGCATCTTCCTCGCCTTTATTTCAGTATATTTCACTACTCCCCATAGTCCTCAATGCGTTCCAAAATATCACATTTTTGGTTTCACAGGAACAGTGTTCAAACACTGCCTTGTGAGAAAAGAGGTATAACTCCCTGAGTGGAATGCATACATCACAAAGTACATTCTCAGAAAGCTTCTATCCAGTTTTATCTGAAGATACCTCCTTTTTCACCGTAGGCCTGAATGTGCTCCCGAATGTCGCTTCGTGGATCTGTGCATGATAGAGTTTCCAAACTGCGAAATATAATTAAAGTTTTAACTATGCAAGACTAGTAAATATATCTAACATAAAGCAGTTTCATAGAAATCTTCTTTCCAGTTTTTGTCTGAGGATATTTCCTTTTTCACCATAATCTTCGCTATAGTCCCGAATATCTCTTGGTGGCATTTTCTCCAAAGGGGATTCCCTAATCCTTTAGGAAAAGAAAGCTAATTTCTGTGAGTGGAATGTGCACGTCACAAGGTAGCTCCTCAGAAAGCTTCTCTTCAGTTTCTATGTGAAGACGTTTCCTTTCTCACCATAAGCCTCAAAGC
>NW_016803166.1:0-328 GCF_001698545.2 Rhinopithecus bieti
AGGAGGGGAAGATGGGATGACAGGAGAGGGGAAGATGAGATGACAGGGGGGGAAGATGGGATGACAGGAGGGGGAAGATGGGATGACAAGAGGGGGAAGATGGGATGACTGGAGAGGGAAAGATGGGCTAACGAGAGAGGGGAAGCAGGCTTTCTAGCTCAGAGCTCAGAAGATTCCCTGTTCTTTAGGTCCCTTAAGATTGATCAGGAATCTTCTTGGCCAAGGCAAAGAAACCAGAAGGGCAAGGATTCCACACAGAAGGCATGACAGAGGCCAATATGCCAAGGTTGAAAGTGCATGGAATTCTGGAGCAAAAAATGCCAGCCAA
>NW_016803167.1:0-1564 GCF_001698545.2 Rhinopithecus bieti
GATGTTTATTCTGATATACTCACAAATTTGCAAAATTTTTTTCTTATTTTTTTTCTTATTGCCTTCTTGCCTTAGAATTTAAATAATTTGGAAAAATTCAAATCAAGCATTATATATATTTTCTTATTGATGTTTATTCTGATATACTCACAAATTTGCACAATTTTTTTCTTTTGCCTTCTTGCCTTAGAAGTTCCATCTGAGGTAATTTTCATTTCCTCTTAAATATATCCATTAGCATTTTCTTTTATAATAGTCCATTGGTGAGAGATAAGCTTTTCATGCTGTAGTTTCTTTTTTTTTTTTTCTGAATATGTCTTTATTTTACTGTTATTCTAGAATAGCAGTTATTTTAGATGATCACAGGGAAACATTATTCCAGTGTTTTCTAGATTTTATGCCTGCTGTTAACAAATTAGTAGCCAACCTAATTTATACATCCTTTATTTTACAGGTAATCTATATTTTACTCTTTAGCTTTTTTCAGGATCTATTCATAGTATTTCATGGCCTAGAATTTTGTCTATAATGAGTTTTATTTTATTTATAGTCCTTTATTTTCTTAGTAAAGATTTGTTAGGGAAACAGGAGCCTGGGAAAGCCAGAGTAATGCCATTTTAAGTTCAACTTCATTTTGAAATTAGCAAAGTACATTGGTTGATGGTTATGACCCATATTCATGGGACATTTACAGTAGAGAAAACAGCCTAAAGATACTTGAAAAGACACATTTCTACAACAACAGAGAGTACAGATGTCCCAATACCCATGACCATATGTGTTTTTGAGACAATAATAGTTATGCTTTGATGTACTCAAAAACTAGATTGTCAACCCTAGTTCTCTTTAGATCAATAGAGTAATAAATTTGTCATAATGTCAGCTGACCGGCATGTAGACACAAATTAGCTCAGTCTTTACATAGACAAAACCCTTATCTAAGAAAAACTTAAAACAAGGCCCAGGCATTCTTTCTCTTTCTTTCTGAGGGAGCCCTACTTTGTAATGGAGTAGTTTCTAATAAAATTGCTTCTTTAGTTATGCTCTGTGACCCACTTTGATTTCCTACCTGTGTGATATCCAAGAACCTTCTCCAGGGGTCTAGCTCAAGACCTCTTTACTGGTAACAGATTCATGAGGTCTTCTAACTTAAATATTGTTGTCTTTAAGTCATTCTGAAACAAATTATCAGCCATTACCCTTTGAGATACTGCTTTTAACTCTTTATTTCTAATATCTATCTCATAAATGCCAGCTAATCATATTATAAATTCTCTTTTCTTGTCCTTAATGTATCTTAACATTTTTTCATAGTGTGCATTCCATCGCCTTTTGGGGTTGCGTTTCAGGTAATTTTTATGGGATATGTTACAGTCTACAGATACTTTTTTCAGCTGTGTCCATAATATAGCTAACAGACCACTGATACATTTAGTTTTAATTGTTGTATCTTTTCTTTTTTTCTGTCATTTATCCCTAAATTTACATGGCCATGTTTTATAGTATGTGGCAAGAGGCAAAAGGCAAAATGACCATCTGGAGATATATATATATATATATATAT
>NW_016803168.1:0-329 GCF_001698545.2 Rhinopithecus bieti
AGGGGCTGCAGGGGCCGCGGCGCGGCTAGGGGCAGGGGCAGGGGCAGGGAAAGGGGCAGGGGCTGGCGGGGTAGTGGGTGTGGGGAGGAGCACCTACGCGGGGGCGTCGTAGGGGGGGCCGCGCTAGCGGTGGAGGAGGCAGCAGAGGCGGGGGTAGCGCCACAGGTGGGTGGGGTCCCTGCGGGTGGGGCCGCTTTGCTGGTGCGCGAGCCTCGCGGGTGGGTTGGAGGACTCTGGTTGAGGGCTTTAGAGATGCCCGGAGCTCCCCAAGTGGGGGCAGGGGCAGCGTCCGGGGGAGGGGAGACCGCAGGGGGGCGGGGTCACATCGT
>NW_016803169.1:0-1300 GCF_001698545.2 Rhinopithecus bieti
TCCTCTGTCCCTCCCTCCCTCCATTCCTCTGTCCCTCCCTCCCTTCCCTCCCTTCCTTCCTTTCCTTCCCTTCCTTCCCTTCCTTTCTTCTTTTCTTTTCTCTTTTCTTTCATTTTCTTTTTCTTTCTTTCTCTGTGTGTGTGTGTTTTGCTTTGCTTTTTTTTTGTTTTGTTTTGTTTAAGAGAGATGGGGTTTCACCATGTTACCCAGGCTGGTCTCAAACTCCTGTCCTCAAGAGATCCCCCTGCCTCGGCCTCTCAAAGTGCTGGGATTGCAGGCATGAGCCACCACACCCGGCCCAGGGATTCGAATTTCAAGGAATGTAAAGACAGGATTGTTTTGAAAAACATATAAAAGATCACTGAAGTCTAGGTAAATTGCTGCATGTGGAGCCTTCTGGGTGAGAATAACCAAGGAACAGTGAGCAGAGGAGCACTAGAGAAGTAGGGAGGGAAACTTCTGCTGCTTAGACCTGACCCTGTCCCAGTGCTTCATGCTGCTCAGAGTTTGGGGTGAAGACAAGCAACTGAGCATGACTCTGGGAGGTAGGCATTTAGAAAACTTCGAACATGTTCATTAAGAAGGTATTTTTACTATGGATGAACTTGGAAAATAAGCCTTGCTAAGTAAAATAGAATGCGTGTCCCTTAGTGTATGTTTCTGGTTTCTGGTTTGGGTTTTAAGTGGGGTACGAAACACCCACTTGTACAGGACTAAGGCGTTTTGCCATTATGCCGCAGGGTCCATAGAAATATCCATACCACTTAGAGTTCTAATTCAGTTAAAACTGGGAATCCTGATTCCGACTGGGAAGCAGCTCGTGTTCAAACCCACTACTATGCTGTGAGTTTATAGGAAACAGAATCTGTCACAGGCATATTTGCTGGAAGCACCCTCTTTCTTTGCCCTTTTCAAGTCTTTTTGTTCTTTTGTTTGCATCTGTGGAATCTGAGTTTTATTTGAAATTCCAGATGGTTGACTGTTCTCAGTTGAGTGTTTATTCTTATGTTTTTTTCTACTTTTTTTTTTTTGAAAGGGCTGTTCTCACATCAGTGCCATATTTTGCTCTTTTAACTGTTAATGGTTTAATATCTATATAAATAGCAAAAATGAGCAGCTGTTGTACCTAATTGCAGCGTGAATACTAAACATTCTCATAGCGTTTGTGTGAGTTTGTTCTGTCTGTGATTTCTTGCAGTTCAGTAAGATTGTCTCAAAAGCTTTGCCATTGTCGTTTTTCTTAAAGTTAATGCTTGCTTATTTTAGATTCTTTGTGATTTTTTTTTTTTTTTTTAAATCT
>NW_016803170.1:0-518 GCF_001698545.2 Rhinopithecus bieti
ATCTGAGGTTATTTCCCTTTTCACTATAGGCCTCAATGTGCTTCCAAATATCACTTTGTAGATTCCATGAAAACAGTGTTAGCAAACTGTGCCATGAATAGAAAGATGTAACTCTGTGAGAGGAATTCACATATCACAAAGAACTTTCTCAGAAAGCTTCTTTCTAGTTTTATCTGAGGATATTTCCTTTGTCACCATAGGCTTCAATGTGATTCAAATTATCTCTTCTCAGATTCCCCAAACACAGTGCTACAAAACTGTTCCATGAAAAGAATGGTGTAACTCAATGAGATGAATTCACATATCACAAAGCAGTTTCTCATAAAGCTTCTTCCTAGTTTTTTCAGAGGATAATTCCTTTTCGTCATAGGCCTCAACTCGCTCCAAAATATCCCTCTGTAGATTCCAAGAAAATAGAGTTAGAAAACTGATCCATGAAAAAAAAGGTATTAGCCTCTGAGATAACTACATACATCATAAAGCAGTTTCTCAGAAAGCTCTATCCAGTTTTTTTCTGA
>NW_016803172.1:0-2602 GCF_001698545.2 Rhinopithecus bieti
TAAGCACAGTAACACTCTCAGAGTGGGGAGTGTGGGCTGACCTCTGGGAGATGAGATCAATATTAGTTTGATGTACTTTGGGTCTTTTATGTGTGATTTTTTTTTTTCGTCTCTTCACAAGGATGCCTAATCTTTAGCCATTGTTTGCCTTTAGATTGATAGGTGTATTGCTTAGTTACTTTGGCCCTTGTGTGCTTGTACGTTGCCTCCATCCCATAATTTTAAGTACATGCATGTTATGCAGTCCATAAGTACATGCATGTTATGCAGTCCATATGCCTGAGTTTTAATGAGCTGATTATCATAAAGAGTCATGTTAAGGATACCTTTTCTCGAATGCACATGTCTATCTCTGAGGAGCTGCCCCTTTACTGTTTTGGATCTTGCCAGCAATGGGGTCCTTGCTTGCTTTTTTTGTTTGTTTGTTTGTTTTCTTTTGTTTTGTTTTGTTTTATTTTAGACAGAGTCGCCTCTGTTGCCCAGTCTGGAGTGTAGTGGCACAATCTCAGCTCACTGCAACCTCTGCCTCCCAGGTTCTAGCGATGCTCCTGTCTCAGCCTCCTGAGTAGCCTGGGTACAGGAGTGCACCACCACGCCCAGCTAACTTTTGTATTTTAGTGGAGACGGCGTTTCACCTTGTTGGCCAGGCTGATTTCAAACTCTTGACCTCAGGTGATCTACCTGCCTTGGCCTCCCAAAATTTGGGGATTACAGGCGTGAGCCACTGCGCCTGGCTTTGCTTGCATTTTTTAATCTTACTTTTGTTTTGGCTGCTCACCTTCTGCCTTTTATCTTGCTTCCTGCCCCATCACCTTGCTTCTGTTTCTGCCTTTACTCATTCTGCCTTTTATCCAACTTCCAATTCCCTCTGCTGCTCTCCTGCCTCATAATGGCAGTTAGTGAGGGAGGGGTTTTAAGGGGCATGTCCGACATCCTATCCTGTCACAGCCAGAAACAGCTTTCAAGGTTTCTCTGCAGTCCTGTCAGCCAAGAGGAGGTTGGTTCGGTTGGTTGTAGGGCCTATGGCTTATTTTACTTCTCAATCCTGACAAGGGAAGGCTGGATTAATGCAGATTCTCTCCAGGTGAAAATTTCCCCTACAAAAGACAGTTTTGCAGAGTTACTTCTGCTTGCTGGCTCTCTGACAGCCATCTTAAAATATGCCAAAGAAATATTTTCTGGGGTAAAATATTTTGATTTTCTCCATCTATCTACAGCTTCACCATGCTGACAGCCTCCAGTCCAAGCATACCTGAAGCCTTTCTTTTAAAAGCTTTCCCATCCTTCTGACTGCCTTCAAGTCTCTGCCAAAACACAAGTAACAGTGGCTGACTCCCTGCTATAGCAAGCTCAGAATAAATAGCCTTTGCTTTTTTTCATTTGATTGGTCTTTATTTGCAGAAACTTCAATGTAGAGTTGACAAGGACTCCATCTTTGACCAAACCTTAGTAGATTCCTCTGAGCCCTTTTCTCTATTAGTTCTTGGCCTGCCAAGTCCAGTTTTAGGAAAGAGTACTGTTGAGTCTAGTTTAGCAAGAGTCCTCCCAACCACCTTTGATAGCTAAACAAGTTCCTCTTAGTAATTTTCCATCCACTAACTTTCTTATCTTGCCAATTGGCTATAATCTTCAACTCTTCCTGTTGTATTTGAGGTTGAGCTCTGTTCTCTGCTGGTCTCTCTTGCCTACTGTAGTACATACAATAAAATCTGTCTGATGTTTTAACAAGTGTCCAGTGTAGTCCCTCAGAAACTGCCTTTGCAAAATTATGACAATAAGAGAAAGCTGACACGGCTGACTCCATCTTGGTTCTAGCCTCACAGACTAGCTGTCTTTGCTCATTCCTGTGCAATTTCTCCCAAGCTATCTTTGGGAAAATTGCGTTTATGGTTTAAATCAGGGGTCTGCAACCCCGGGGCCACAAGACAGGTACTGGTCCATGACCTGTTAGGAACTCAGCCGAACAGCAGGAAGTGAGCTGCAGGCTTTGGAGCATTACCCCTGAGCTCCGCCTCTTGTCAGATCAGCATGGGCATTAGATTCTCATGGGAGCTCGGACCCTATTGGGAACTGCGCATGTGAGGGATTCCAGATTGCACACTCCTTATGAGACTGTAACTAATGCCTGATGACCTGAGGTGCCAACAGTTTCATCAGGAAACCATCCACCATCCCCTTCCATGAAAAAATTGTCTTCCATGAAACCAGTCCCCGGTGCCAAAAGGTTGGGGACAGCCAAAAGGTTGGTTTAAATGATAACCTTCCCCAAAACTAAATTACCCCTGTAAAACTAATGAAAGGCCACCGAGTTTGAAGGATGAAAGGGGCCTGAATTCTGCTAAGATGTATGCCTCGTTAAATAATTACCAGCCATTATTCCAGACGTCACAAGATTTGCAGCTTCCCCAATTACTGCTGTGAAGAACATTACTACTGTAGAACCTAAGATTGGTCTCTTGAGATATCTTTTCAGGCTTTTGCATTTCTGACTACTGGATGGCACCATTTGGCCCGAACATCAACCAGTCCCTTAGCCCCCACCCAGAAGCTGACTCAATGCAGGAGGGCCATTTTCCACACCCCTGTGATTTCATCCCTAACA
>NW_016803172.1:7489-7758 GCF_001698545.2 Rhinopithecus bieti
TGTCCTTTAAGGATTAAGTTTGAACCACACTACAGAAAGGAGAGAAAAGATTTATATGATCACATATAAGCAATGGAATCAGCAATATGAGCACTTTTCACAATGATACAAATCAAATTAAATAATCTCCAGAACATTAAGGAAGTTCATCCCTTAATGAAAATGAATGAAAGGAAATTATTCACCCACTCTTATATGCCCTGGAAAGAGAATGTCCTGCCGGACTCAAAAGGGTATCACAATATTACTCAGATTTTCAGGGATGAAGG
>NW_016803173.1:0-416 GCF_001698545.2 Rhinopithecus bieti
TGCCTCAGCCTCTCAAAGTGCTAGGATTACAGGTGTGATCCACCACACCCAGCCCAGAAATGTTTATTCACAATGCAAGTGACATTCAGTATCTAGATGAGACAGGGTATGAGTGATGTCTTCAGACATGACAACGTCCACAGTGAAAGATCAGAATCAGAAGCTAAAATCCGGCCTGGCACAGTGGCACATGCCTGTTATCCCAGCTACCAGGGAGGCTGAGGTAGGAGAATTGCTTGATCCTGGGAGGCAGAGGTTGCAATGATCCAAAATTGTACCACTGTACTCCAGCCTGGGCAACAGAGATTCCATCTCAAAAAAAAAAAAAAAAAAAAAAAAAAAGCCGGGTATGGTCGCAGGCACCTGTGGTTCCAGCTACTTGGGAGCCTGAGGTAGAAGGATGGCTTGAGCCTGAT
>NW_016803174.1:0-851 GCF_001698545.2 Rhinopithecus bieti
TGCTTTGAAATAGTATTCTTATACTTCTTTGACATAAAACCTTTTGACTATTTCAGGCATAATAGTATACTGTCAACAAAGACAGAGGAAAGCAGAATTTTCCAAATAGTACTTTAACTGAGACATGCATTAATGATGCCATTAAAAATGTTTAAATGTAGTTCATTATAAGTTCTATATTTTATCAACCTTGCAGGGACCTCTCATGGTGGACCACCTGCACAAGGACCTCAAATGAGTTATGGTGGAAGTCATCACTATGATTATAACAGTATATGAGATAGATACGGAAGAAGTCAGGAGAGTTACTCACGGAGCTGTGGTGTTGTATATTCCTCTGGTCATGAGCACGGTGGCAGAAAAGAATGAAGAAATCTACCTTCTGTGGATAGGGTGCACCCTGCTCTTCCTGAAGGATATGGTAGCTTAAATTATGGGGCTTCTACAGGAAGTGGTAGTGGAAGTCGATGTGAAAAAGGATATTGAAGCAGATATTAAAGGAGATATTAAAAATAACACTTACCTTGGTACTCAGGAGACTGAGGCAGGAGATTTGCTTGCACTCAGGAGGCAGAGGTTGCAGTGAGCCAAGATCTCATTATTGCACTCCGGCCTGGACAACAAAGCAAAACTGTCTCACAAAATTGAAAAAAAAGAAAGATAATAGTTATTGTGTACCAAACCTTGCTTGCAAATCCAAAATTAAAATGTTATTTCTGCGTCATTACGTGAGTACCATGAAAACAAAATGTTGTTTTGGTGAGGGAGGTAGATCCTAACTTCCTCCATGAATTTTTTAAAGTATTAAGATGAAAAGGAATTTTTTCAAAGTAATTTCATAATTGTTAATG
>NW_016803174.1:3409-9763 GCF_001698545.2 Rhinopithecus bieti
TATTATATATAATTTTATATAGCATATATTATATATATCTAATTTTTTGATTAGAGACAGTGTCTGGCTCACTGCAGTCTCAACCTCGTGGGCTCAAGTGATCCTCCCTCTTCAGCCTCCTGAGTAGCTGAGATCATACATGCAAACCATCAAGCTTGGTTAATTCTATACGTTGTTTGTCTGTCTGTTTGATTTTGGAGATGGGGTTTTACCACGTTGCCTAGAATAGTTTTGAACTTCTGCGCTCAAGTGATTCTCCCACCTCTGCCTTTGAATGTGCTGGGATTACAGGTGTGGGCCACCATGTCTGGCCATAGATGCCTTTCCCGTTTACTTTGTGAGAACTTTATATAATTAGTTTCAGATTATACTTTTTAAAGCCTTGAGACTAGAAACCAAGCCAGAAACTTGTCACCAGACTTCCTTTAAAGAACCTATACATTTGGTTGAATTCCTTTCCTCTCAAAGTCCCCAAATATCATGAGGTTCCAGAGCTTGCCCACAAGTGACCTGTCTTTCTCACCTCTTAGGCTAGGAACTGTAACCAATTACCAGGCTGGTTTTTCCAAGAGGGTTGTACAATTATTTTCTCCACAGTCAACTTTAGTTCTTAAAACTGCCTGATGATACCTGATTTTATGCAAATCATTCTTAAGTGTATTTGATATTTCAGACAAAGATTTGTGATAAAACCAGGTTCCAGTTAGGTTCTGTTGAAAGCAGAACACATTCTTACTGAAGTTTATAAATGACTCAATTGCCATATAAATGTTTATAAAATCTTAAATTTCCAGTGAACAGAACACGGTTTAACTAATAAATTAGTAAATCCAAGAAGGATACAAATGACAATTGTATTCTTTTTTTTTTTCATTTGCGACTGAGTCTTACCTTCTCACCCAGGGTGGACTACAGTGGCATGATGTCGGCTCACTACAACACCTGCCTACCAAGTTCTGGCAATTCTGCTGCCTTGGTCTCCCGAGCAGCTGGGATTACAGCTATGTACCACCATTTCTGGCTAATTTTTATATTTCTAGTAGACATAGGGTTTCATAATATTGGCCAGGCTGGTCTCAAACTCCTGACCCTAGATGATCCACCTGCGTCGGCCTCCCAATGTGTTGGGATTAAAGGCATGTCTGTCCCCCAAATGTCTTTTTATACTTAGTAATAACAACAATTCATAATATGTAGCTGTTTATATTAAACAATTTTAAAGTAATCTTAGTTACTAAATATTTGCATGAGTGATGTGAACTTGAATACATATTTCTAGGATTATTAGGAGTATGTAATTCACAATAGTGCTCATTTATCTCTAAGCCAATTTGAATAGCATCCTTTAAGTGATATTAAGAATTAACTTGGTAATAATACCCAGAGGTAGAAATATATCTCACACACACAGCATATATGCATAAAAATATAGATAGAGCAAAGATTTTACAACCCTCCTAAAATTTAGTCATGAATGAGGCTGGTTTATATCCATTTTTATATTGTCTCTAAATTATTCTTCTGGGAAATGAGACAAGGTTGCCTATTCAATAGGAGGTCTAGTATCTTTTTTCTGTATTGCTGAAGAAGACTTTTATGGTATTATTTTGCCCTCATATTTAATCTATTGATCCAGAGGACTACATTTTAGGCATAGAATACATCTAGTTGCAGCCCGGATATCTCCAAAGGCTGGGTAGACAAAATACTCACTTTCTTCTAATTAGCATTTTCACTTCAATTTCAGGCCAGTAATTTTGGAGGGTGGGGAAGATATATTTGAGTCCCACAAAAGCTTCTGATTTTGTGAGCCTATATTTCTGTTGAGAATAGAGAGTTGGAAAGCTGAAATAGGAAGGAAAAGTCTTGTTTAGGGGTAGATAGAAGAATGGATGATGAGAGGTTTCAAGGAGGATATGTCAAAGGATTTAAGGAAGATAAAGGGAAGATTGAAGGTGGTGAGAAGAGAAACAAGAAACATGAGTAATAAGAAGGAAGACATCGAAGAGACACCAGCATAGGGAGATGTTAAGTTCTGAAAGATCACTGAAGTTCCAAAATATCCTTGAAAAATGCATGCCAACAATAAGGATATAGAGTAAGCAAAGTCTAAAGTACACAAGCATTCAAGAAGGTGGATTTTATTTGGCTACTAGACTTCCACGGGAGAGGCAAGAATCTAAATATAGAATAGAAAGATGTCAAAGAGCTTCAATGGATATTAGAGATAGAGACAGCAAGAGAGAAAGATAGATAGATAAAGAAAGATAGAGATGGAGATAAAGATAGAGATAAACTTCCTGACAGGCCAGAAAGATGGGAAAATTCCCATTAAGGAAAAAGGTATCCAACATAGGGAATCAGGAAATAATCTCCATTCAGGAAAGAGACTAGAAAAAAGGGAACCCAGCCAATGGAGTCAAGGAAAACCCCACTCAGGAAGTAGCACCTATCTGACATTATTGCTACTCATACTTTCTGTCCCATAATGAAATCCCAGGATGATGGAAAAGTGTCTCTTAATGATGTGACACACCTGTTTGGCTGGGAATTGAATTTGAGGTAAATTCAAGGGGCCCTGTGGACAGGACTGTTAGTGTTTTTTTCATCCCATTGTTGGGTCATGCTGGAGAAGGCGTTTTGAGATGGTAATGTGGTCACTGAAAACTACTCTTCTGATTCTATTTCTGAAAGAGGCTGTGTGCAAGAATCAGGTCCCTTGGGGATTGGAATAGAGTCTGGTGAGAGGTTGAGGGGACTTTGGGTGATGGAATCATACCTGAGATCCCTGAGGTGCATGTCAACCAAAGATGGCTGGGTCCTTAACCTCACTGTCTTCCTTCATCCTGAGAGTCACAGTAGCTCTCTGAGAAAGCCAGGAACCACAACAAAGGCAAGTTGATATTGGAGCAGTGTTCTCACAGCTCAAAATGTATTCTCACCAGTGCAGATAAGGTTCAGACTATGTCTTAAAGGTCCTCTTTGACAATTGCAAGCCTGAAAAGGGTGTGTAGCAGTGAAGTTGAGGGAACTGTGGAATTCCATAAAATGAAAGAAAAATCAAAGTTCACCTGAGAGAAAGAGCAGACATATCTTGGAGTTCAAGCAACATTCCAAGATTTGTCAGAGGACCCAAAAGACTCCTGCAAAGTACAAACAGCCTAAGTCCTCACAAAATGACCACCAACCCACCACTTGAGTTCAGTCAGCCAACCCAAAATCCATTTGCTCCCTAAAATCCCTGGCAGCCAAATTATTTTTGGCAAGAGGTAATTACATGCAGCAACAACCCCATGAAAGACCCACTCCACAATGAGAAAAGACATATAGAAGAATTGAAACATAGCCCACATTGCAAGACAAAAGCTAGCCACAGCTTTATGGCTAGCCTCATCCTAAATGAATCACATAATCCTTTGATAGATGTGGGAGAATAACAGTTTCCTCATTGGCAACTGTAATGGGAATTTATGGTTTTAAAACTATCACAGCTGCCCAGTTATTAAAACGTGACAATGTTTAGAAGAAAACACTCACAGAATGGATTCCCATGAGGGTTGTACTCCATGAACTCAGAAATGTTTAACATAGAAGAAGTTGAGCCAGACCCAGAAAACCCTAGGCTGATGAGGAATGTGGAAGTCAGGAAAAGAAGAGGCAACTGTGGAGACAACATTCCACCCAGCATCAATCCATCCCATTCCCATTTAGCCCAGGGATTGAAAACTGTGAAATCAGGAGTTTGACAAGATGGCCCCATTTTGCACTCTGAATGTTCCCTGCACATTGCAGTACTTTCACCTGAACACTAGGCCATGTTGTGGACTGCTTGTGCAATTAAGTGATACGGGGATACATTTGGAAGCACCTTTTTTGTCACGTTTCTTCTCTTTTTTATAGGTGAAAGTGTGGGACCCCATCCAGATTGTGTCCTCTCACTTCTCTGACCTTATTGCTACTCAAACCCTTTGTCCCAGAATGAAATCTCAAGATGATGGAGGAGTGCCCCTCATGACATGAAGCATCTGCTCAACTAGGAACCGAATTGGAGGTAAATCAAGGGACCCTGTGGACAGGACCACTAGATTTTCTCCCTGGGATGGCTGCAGGACAAAGTGACATTCAAAGATTTCTGTTCTTGGGTGTGGTCTCCTCCTCTTCTTTCTAGAAGTGTGGCTTTATTTTTCCAGGAGGGTGTGATGTGGACCCCGTTTGAATTACAGCCAGCCTCCCAAATTAATGTGGATTCAAGAGCCACAGAAAAATAAACAACATGGAGCCCCACAGGCAGGTCAACAATAGGTTGGGAGACTCAGAAAAAAAAGAAGTGATGCAGTGCATTAGCCACATTCTTTAAGCAGACTACTTACAGGTACATGCACACACACACTTAAACACACAAAACCACAAATCCACACCCACATGCGGATATCCCACACTCACAGCACTCCCAGGAAACACACAGCCCGGCAGCTTCTGAGGCTGCATGGTTCTTCAGGAAGCTCCACCTGGGAGAGAGCAACTCTGGGGAACACAGGCAGGCTGTACCTAGAAATCACAATGGGGCAAGTTTCTAAAGACTCACCATTACAATATCTATGCAGGTCTGAGGCATCCTGTAGATTTTTTGGATACTTAGGAATTTCACAGACTGATTCTAGGTCTCTGTTTGAAGTTTCTTTAGGCTGGCTCAGTTCATTCCTCTCCTAGTATCGTGGGACTATCCCATAAATCCCAGAGAGAAGATAGGCAAGAGTCAAAAGCTGATGCACCTCCACAGAGGTCTCATCTGCCAAGCCACAAAGACTTGTCACTAGGCAATGGTGGTATTCACTGTGACACTAGCCAGAGGTCACATCTCAGGCCTAGTATCCTGAGAATAGCACATATCCATTTGTGAGGGTGTTTGGATATCTGGCTGTCAGAGCTGTCAGCCTGCCTAAGCAGAGAAAAATGGTCCAGGCAGAGTCAACTTGGTATTGGGAAAAGGTTGCTTGTGATAAGCCACTGCAGGACCCTAGAAGTCTCGACCCCAGGGCTGCCTTAGGCCATCTCCATGGTAGGGTTCCATTGCAAGGGGAGGCATTTTAATACTGTGGGATGGTCACTGGAAACTGCTTTTCTCACTCCATTCTTGAAGGAGGCTCTGTGTAAGAATCAGGTCCCATAGGGATTGGAAAATGGTCCAGTGAGTTGTCAATAAAGTCTTTGGATAATGAAATCATAAATGAGACTTAAGGGGTGGGTATCAGTGGAAGAGGGCAAGGCCCTTGACCTCATCACCTGCCTTCATCCTGGGCCTTGAGGGGCTCTCTGGGAAAGGCAGAAACCACAACAAAGGCAAGTCCAAGTGGAAGCAGCATTCTCACACCTTGAATTGGCTTCCCATGAGTGCAGATGAGATTGAGATAGTAACTCTTAGGCCATCTGTGGCAATTGGAAGCCTCAAAATGGTGTCCAGTAGTGCTGTTGAGTGGCACTGTGAACCTGACCTGAAAGTAAAGACAAATCAAGACTCACCTGAGAGGACAAGCTGACTTGTGCTGAAGTCCAAGCAACGTTTAAAGATTCCTGACACAGGACAAAAAATCCAATCCTGCAAAGTGCAGACAGTATTAGCCCACACGATGAGACAACGCACAACCTGCAGCACATCCAGCCTTCCCCAAGTCCCTTTAGGTGCTCTGAAATCCCTGGCAGCTACATCATCTGTGGACAGAGGCAGTCCAATCCAGCAGCAGCCCAATAAAAGGGCCCTTCATAATGAGAAGGCTGTGCAGATGAAATGAAACAGAAGCTAAATTACCAGGAAAAATTGAGACACAGCTGCGTGCTTTTCATCCTTCAGGAATCATGCAGCCCTCTGATAGAAGAAGCAGAAAAATAATTTCCTTGTTGGTGGCTGTTAAGGGAATTTATGGTTTTAAAAGTATCAAAGCTGCCAGGTCAATAAAATGTCACAGTGTTTAGAAGAAAACTCTCACACAATGGATTCCCATGGGTGTTGTCCTCCATGAACTGAGAAACACTTATGGTGGAAGTCGTTGAGCCAGACCCAGAAAACCCAAGGCTGACAATGAAAATAAAATTCAGGAAAACAAGGGGCAAGTATGAAAGCCAAATCCTACATAGCATCAATCCATTACATACCCATTTGGCTCCAGATATGAAAGTGCTCAAACGGGGAGTTTGCCAGCATGGTCCCACTTAGCACTCCAAATGTTCCTTGCAGGTTGGTGCACTTCCACCTGTACACAGGACCATGGTGTGGATTGTTTGTGCAATTACGGGAATGCTGGGTTGCAGTTGGAAATCCCTTATGTGTCATCTGTCTTTTTTATTTTATTTTATTTT
>NW_016803174.1:10349-30673 GCF_001698545.2 Rhinopithecus bieti
GAGATGCTGAAGTGCTTTAAAGGGACAGAGACACACCCACACAAACAGAAAATACCACACCCACACTCAGACATCCAACTCTCGCAACAATCCTACAGAAACACACAGAACAGAAGCTCGTGAAGCTGTATGTTTCTTCAGGAAGCCCCATCTGGGAAAGTATAACCCTGGAAAACACAGATGGCTGTTCCTAGAAATCACAGTGGGGTAAGTTTCAGATAGATTCACCCCTACAACGTCTAGAAAGTCCTGAGGAATTCTGCAGATCCTTTTGGATTTTTAGGGATTTGTGGTTTATTCCTGGGGCTGTACTTGATGTTTCTTCAGGATGGCTCATGTCTGTCTTCTCCTAGTATCATGAGACAATCCTGTGGATACCACAGAGAAGACAGGCCAGAGTTCATCATGGAAGCATTTCCACAGAGGTCGTCTTCTCTGCCAAGCCACAGGGACTTGTCACTAGGCAATGGAGACATTTATTGTGATGCTAGATTGAGCTCACAGTCAGGCCTAATGCCCTGAGACTAGCGCATGTGCATTTGTGAGGCGCCTGGCTGTCAGAGCTATTCGCCTGCCTAAGAAGACAATAATGGGACAGGCAGACCCAGCCTGGCATCAAAATATACATATATGTACATATCTCCTATGAAAACCCACTGTGGGACCCTAAAACTCAGGGCCCCTTCAGGCTATCTTGCTGGCTGGGTCCCACTAAAGGTGGAGGCATTTTGAGACTCTGAGGTGGTCACTGGAAATTGCTTTTCTGAC
Organism: Rhinopithecus bieti; assembly: GCF_001698545.2. Lineage (NCBI taxonomy): Eukaryota > Metazoa > Chordata > Mammalia > Primates > Cercopithecidae > Rhinopithecus > Rhinopithecus bieti. The sequence continues at coordinate 11,118 of NW_016803174.1, forward strand.
TCCGTTCCCAAAAGAATCTGTGTGCAACAATTGGTTCCCATGGCATTGAAATATAGTCTGGAGTGTTGTTGAGGGTTCTTTGGGTGATAGAATCATACCTGAGACCCCAGAGGTGGGTGTCAGAGAATGATGGTCTGGTTCTTGACTTCAGTGCCTCCCTTCTTTCTGGGCCATGGAGGGGCTCCCTGGCAAAGGCTGTAACCAGGACAAAGGCAAATCCAATTTGGAACAGCGTTCTCACATCTCAGACTGGACTCTCATGGGTGAAGATGAGGTTGAGACAGTGTCTCAGAGGACGTGTGTGTTGACAGCAAGCCAGAAAAGAGTATCCAATAGTGCTGTAAAGAGGCAGTGTGAATTACCCATGAAATCAAAGGAAAATCAAGGCTCATCTGATAAAATGAGCTGACATGTGCTGGAGTCCAAGCAATGTTCAATGATTCCTGTCAGAGACCCCAAAAGCATCTTGCAAAGTGCAAACATCCTTGCCCCCCTCCACCAAGACAATGATCCACAACCTGGAGTGAAGCCAGACCACTCAAAGTCCCTTTTGCTCTCTGAAATCCCTGGTTGGTATCTAAATAATCTGTGGCCAGAGGCAGTCACATCCAACAACAGCCCAATGAAAGAGATCTTCCACAATGAGGAGGTCATGTAGATGAAATGAAGCAAAGGCTAGATTATCAGGGAAATCCCAGAAACACCTCCCTCTTTCTCATCCTACAGGAATCATGTAGCCCTCCAAAAGAAGTGGAAAAACAAGGATTTTCTTATTGGCAGCTCTATCAGGAATTTATGGTTTTAAAATATCAAAACTGCCCAGTCTTTAAAACGTGGCAGTGTTTAGAAGGAAACACTCACACAACTGATTCCCATGAGGGTCATTGCCCATGAACTAGGAATTGTTTAATGTGGAAATCGCTGATCTAGACCCAGGAAACTCTAGGCCCATGAGGAACATGGAAATCAGGAAAAGAAGAGTCAGGTGTGGAGGCCATATCCCACCAGGCATCAATCCATTCCACTCCCCTTTGGATCTGGGTATGAAAGCCCTCAAATCAGGAGTTTGACATAATGGCCACAGTTGGCCCTCCAAATGTTCTTTGCATGTTGGAGTACTAGAACATGAACATTGGGCCATGGTGTGGGTAGCTTTTGCAATTTAGAGAATGTGGGGATGGAGGTCAAAGTGCCTTCTGTGTCATCTGTCTTCATTATTTTGCAGGTGAAGTTGCAGGACCCCATCCACCCCTCACCAGATTGTATCCTCTCCCCTATCTGACTTTATTGCTGCTCACACTCTTTATCCCAGAGTGAAATCCCAAGATGATGGAGGAGTGCCCCCTCATTATGTGAAACACCTGCTCAGCTGAAAACAGAATTCTAGGTAAGTTCAAGGGGCCCTGTGGACAAGACTACTAATGTCTTTCCCTGGTTTGGCCACAGGATTATGAAACACTTGGATATTCTATTTGTGTGTGTATGTGGTGTGCTTCTCCTTTTTCTGGAAAAGGGGCTTTCTGTACAGGGGTCCGTGATTTGGATGCCGGTGGATCTCAGCCCATCTCCCAATTCACTGTGGATTCATGATCCATAGAAAAATAAAGGAAACAGAGCCTAGCAGCTCAAGCAGAGCCATACAGACAGACCACACAGACAACAAATTGGAAGTCTCAACAAAAAGAAGCACTGATGTGCATTAGCCACAATCCTTTAAGCAGTCTCCAGTTACAGGAACACACACACACACACACACAGAAAAACACACAATGTCACACACACACACAGACATCCAATAGTCACAACACTACCAGAAAAACACAGCCTGGCAGCTCCTGAGACTATGTGGTTCTTCAGGAAGTCCCACCCAAAAAAGAGCAACCCCAGGGAACAAAGGTGGGCTGTACCTAAAAATTACAGTAGTTTTATTTCAAGAAGACTCACTCCTACAACATCCAGGCCGGCCTGAAGAACCCTGCAGATAATTTTGGATCGTTAGGAATTTTATGAGTTATTCCTGCAGCTCTGCTTGACATTTCTTTAGGATGGCTCGTGTCTTTCCACTCTCATAGGATCATGGGACTATCCCGTGTATCCCAAGAAGGTGAGAGTACACGGCTGATGCACCGCCACAGAGGTCTGCTTCTCCCCCAAGCAACAGGAACTTGTCACTAGGCAACAGTGACATTCATTCTGACTAGCCAGAGCTCAGAAACAGGCTTGGTGCCCTGGGACTCGGACATCTGCATTTGTTTGACAGGCTCGGGGTCCCATGACAGAGCCGACCTAGCATTGGGAAAAAGCTGCCAGCAAATACTCACAGTGGGAGCTTAAAAGTCTCAAACTCAGGGCCACTTTGGGCTATCTCTGTGGTCAGGTCTCTCTGGGAAAGGAGACGTTTTGAGACTGTTAGGTGGTCATTGGAAACTGCGCTTCTGACTCCATTCCTGAAAGAGACTGTGTGCAAGAATTGGGTCCCATAGGTATTATAATATAGTCTGCTGTGTTGTTGAGGGTTCTTTGGGTGCCAGAGTCACACCTGAGACCCCAAAAGTGGGTGTCAGCAAAAGATGGCCAGGCTCTTGACTTCATTGCCTTCCTTAATCCTGGGCCTCCCAAGGGCTCTCTGGGAAAGGCAGGAACTACAAGAAAGGCAAGTCCAAGGTAAAGCAGTGTTCTCACACCCAGGACTGGCCTCTCACAGGTGCAGATGGGGTTGAGACAGTGTCTCTGTGGTTGGCAACTGTAACAGAATTTTATAGTTTTAAAAGTATCAAAGCTGCCCAGTTATTAAAACATTTCAGAGTTTAGAGGGAGACACTCATGCATTGGGTTTTCATAAGGGTGATTCTCTGTGAACTGGAAAACGTTTAGTGTGGAAGTCATTGAGCCAGACCCAGGAAACCCAGACCATTGAGGAACATGTAAATCCAGGAAAAAAAGAGCAAGTGTGAAGGACACTTCCCATCCACCATCAATTCATTCCACTCCCATTTGGCTCGGGATATGAAAGCCCTCAATTCTGGAGTTTTCTAAGATGATCTCAATTTACACTCCAAATATTCCTTGTTGGAGTACTCTCACTTGAACAATTTGTCATAGTGTGGACTGCTTGTGCAATTAAGGGAATGTGAGGATAGAGTTGGAAGCACCTTATGTGTCTTTTCTCTTCATTTTTTGTTTGCAGGTGAAGTTGTCAGACCTCATGCACCCCTCCCCAGATTGTAACCTCACCCCATCTGACCTTATTCCTGCTCACATGCTATACATCCCAGGATGAAATCCCAAGAAAATGGAGGAGTGCACCTTCATGATCTGAAGCACCTGTTCAACTAAGAGCCAATCTAGGAGGTAAATTCAAGGGGTCCTACAGACAGGATTCTGAGTGCCTCTCCTTAGGTTGACCACAGGACAATGAAACACTGGGAGATGTCTGTTTTATGGTGTGGTGCGATCCTCTTCTTTCTAGAACAGTGGCTTTTTTTTTTTTTCATTCAGAGGTGATTTGGACACCAGTAGGTCTCATCCCCTTTCCAATTCATGGTGGATACATGAACCACAGAAAAATGAAGAACTCGGAGCCCTGCAACCCATGCAGAGCCACATAGAAAGACTCTCAAAAGGTTGGAAGACAAAAAAAAAAAAAAGCTCTGAAGTGTGGTAGCCACATTCCTTTAAACTCACTCCAATTATAGGCACACACACACAAACACACAATGCCACACACACACACACACACAGACATCCAGCTTTTGCAACACTCCCACAGAAACACATAGCTCAGCAGCAGCTCCTGAGTCCGTGTTGTTCTGCAGGAAGCCTACCTGAGAGGGAGCAACTCTAGGCAACACATGTGGGCTGTACCTAGAAATCACAGAGAGTCTTCAAAAAGACTAAAACCCCTAGGCAGGCCTGAGGAATCCTGCAGACCCTTGTGTTTCCTTAGAAATTTCAAGGTTTATTCCTGGATCTTTGCTTGGCATTTCTTCAGGCTGGCTCATATCTGCCCTCACCTAGGATCGTGGGATTATGCCGTGCATCCCACATAAGAGAGAGACGAGAGTCCACCGTGTGTGCACTTCCACGAATTTATCATTCTCCACCAAACTGCAGGGTGTTGTTGCTAGGCAAAGTTAACATTCATTGTGACACTAGCAGTCATGCCTGGTGCTCTGAGACTAGTACATGAGCATTTGTGTGGCATGCTCACGTGCCCAACTGTCAGAGCTGTCAACCTACCTAAGGAGATGAAAACGGTACAGGTAGATTACCATTATCAGGAAGAAAGTTTCCAGTGAAAACCCACTGAGGGACCCTAAAACTCTTGAACTCAGGGCTCCTTCAGGCCGTCTCTATCATTAGGTCCAGTTGGAGGAGTAGGGGTTTGGAGAATGTGAGGTGTTTGCTGAAAACTGCTCTTCTCACTCCATTCCCAAAAGTGATTGTGTGGAAGAATCAGGTCTTTTGGGGGTTAGAATATGGTCTGGTGTGTTGTTTAAGGTTCTCTGGGTGATAGAATCATATCTGAGACCCCAGAGGTGGCTGTCAGTGAGAGATGGCCGGACTCTAGACCTCACTGCCTCACTTCATCCTTGAGTGTCTTGCAAAGGCTCTCTAGGAAAGGCAAAAACCACAACAAAGGCAAGTCCAAGGTGGAGCAGTGTCTCACACCTCAGACTGGTCTCTCACGCGTGCAGAAGAGGTTGAAATAGTGTCTCAGAGGCCATCTGTGGTGACAGCAAGCCTGAAAAGATTGTCCAGTAGTGCTGTTGAAAGGTGCTGTGGATTCTCCATGAAAGCCAAGAAAAAGCAAAGCTTGCCTGAGAGGAAGAGGTGTCTTGTGCTGGAGTTGAAACAATGTTCAGTGATTTCTGTCAGAGGACACAGAAGCATCCTGCAATATGCAAACATCCTCTCCTCCCAAAACGAGACAAAGACCCACAATGTGGAGCACAGCAATCCTCCCTGAAGTCCCTTTTGCTCTCTGAAATCACTGACAGCTAAATAATCTTTGATGAGAGGCAGACCCATCCAGCAAGAGCTCAATGAAAGAGACCCTCCACTTTGAGTAGGCTGTGCAGATGAAATAAAACAGAGGCTAGATTATGAGGAAAAAGCCATACATGGCTCCCTGCTTCTCTTCCTTCAGGAACCATATAGCCCTCCAATAGAAGTGGGAGAACAAGAGTTTTCTTGTTTTAAAAGTATCAAAGGTTTGCAGTCATTGAAATGTGGCAGTGTTTAGAAGAATACACTCATGCAATGGATGCCCAGGAAGGTTAGTCTCCATGAACTGGCATACATTTAGTGTGGACATCATTGAGCCAGACTCAGAATACCCTAGGCCAACGAGAAACAGAAATCAGGAAAAGGAGAGGTAACTGTGGAGATGACATCCCACCCAACGTCTGTCCATTCCATGTCCATTTGGCTCCTGGTAGGCAAGCCCTCAAATTGGGAGTTTGCCAGGATGGCCCCAATTTGCACTCCAAATGTTCCTTGTATAATGGACTAATCACATCTGAACACCGGGCCATATTGTGGACTGCTTGTGCAACTAAAGGAATGCTAGGAAGAAGCTGGAAGCACCTTCTGTGTCAGCTGTCTTCACTTTTTATTTATTTATTTATTTATTTATTTATTTATTTTGCAGGTAAAGTTGCGGGACCCCATTCATCACTCACCAGACTCTCTCTTCGCCCCATCTAACCTTATTGTTGCTCACACTCTATTTCCCAGGATGAAATTGCAAGACGATGAAGGAAACCGCACTTGAAATAGAGCAGCCCCAGGGTACTCAGTCAGGTTGCACATAGAAATTGCAGTGGGACAGGTTTCAAAAAGACTCACTTCTACATTGTCTAAGCAGACCTGAGGAATTCTGAAGATCATTTTGATATTTAGGGATTTAGGGGTTTATTCCTGGAGCTGTGCTTGACATTTCTTCAGGCTGTCTCACATCTGCCCTCTCCTAGTATGACGGGACTTTCCCGTGGATCCCACAGAGAAGACAGATGAGAGTCCATCATTGACATACCTCCTTGGAGATATCCTCTCCAAAGTGACAGAGACCTGTCTCTAAGCAGTAGTGCCATTCAACGTGATGCTAGCCAGAACTCACAATCAAGCCTGATGCCCTGAAACTAGTGCATGAGCATTCCTGAGGCATGTTCGGGCAACTGGATGTTGGAGTGGCCGGCCTACCTAAGCAGAGAAAAATGGTACAGGCAGAGCCAGTCTGGTATCAGGAAAAATGCTGCCTGTGAAATCCCACTGGAGGGCGTGAGTGAATAGTACCTGAGACCCCAGAGGCGGGTGACAGTGGAAGATGGTTTGGCTCTTGAACTCACTGTCTCCCTTCATCCAGATGAGATTGAGAAAATGTCTCCATGATGTCTGTGGGGATGGCAAGACTAAAAAGTGTGTTCAGCTTTGCTGTTGAGGAGCACAGTAGATTCAACAGGAAAGCAATACAAAATCAAGCCTCACCTGAGAGAATCAGCTGTCTTTTGCTGGGTTCCAAAGATTTTCAATGATTCCTGCCAGAGGACACAAAAGCCTCCTGTAGAGTGCAAGCAACCTCAAGAAGACAATGACCCACAACCTGGAGGGCAGTCAGCCTACTGGAAATCCCTTTTGCCTTCTGAAATTCCTGGCAGCCAAATAATCTGGGGTGAGAGGCAGTATATTTCTGTGGCAGCTCAATGAAAGAGGCCCTCCACAGTGAGAAGGCCACGCTGATGAAACAAAATAAAGGCTGAATTACCAGGAAAAATCCAGACAAGGCTGCCTGCTTCTCATTTTTCAGTAATCACACAGCCGTCCAATAGAAATGGGAGTACAAGAGTTTCTTTGTTAGTGGCTGTACTGAGAATTTACAGTTTTAAAAGTATCAAAGTTGCCCAGTCATTAAACATGGCAATGTTTGGAAGAAAACACTCACACAATGAATTCCAATGAGCATCATTTTCCATGAACTGGGAAATGTTTAGTGTGGAAGTCATTGAGCCAGACCCAGAAAACCATATGCCAATGAGAAACATGGAAGTCAGGACAAGAAGAGGCAAGAATGGAGGTCACACCCCACACAGCATCAATCCTTTCCAGTCCCATTTGGTTCCAGGTATGAAAGCTCTCAAATTGGGAGTTTGCCAGGGTGGTCCCTTTTTGCATGTCAAATGTTCCTCGCATGTTGGAATACTTCCACCTAAGCACCAGACCTTGGTGTGCACTGTTAGTGAAATTAAGGCAGTGTGGGGATGGAGTTGGAAGCACCTTCTGTGTCTTCTGTCTTCATTTTTTTTTTTTTTCAGGTGAAGTTGCATGACCCCAGTAACCCCTCACCAGATTGTACACTCAACCCTATCTGAACTAATTGCTGTTCATACTCTATGTCACAGAATGAAATTCCAAGAGGATGGAGGAGTGCCCCCACATGAAGTGAAACACCTTCTCCTCTGGGAACCGATTTTAGGTAAATTCAAGGGACCCTGCACACAGGACTGCAAATGTTGCCAGACAATGAAACACTGGTAAAAGTTTTGTTTGTTTGTTTGGTTGGTTGGTTAGTTGGTTGGTTGGTTGGTTTTGTTTTGTTTGTTTGTTTCCATATGGTGTGCTCCTTTTCCTTCTAGAAGAGAGACTTTTTTTTTTTTTCAGCAGTGGTGATTTGGAAGCCAGCACTTCTTGGCCCTCCTAACAGTTCGCTGTGAGTTCATGATCCACAGAAAAATAAAGAACACAGAGTCCCATAGTCCAAACAGAGCCACACAGATAGCTCACCAAAAGGTTGGGAGATTCAGCAAAAGAGCAGTGCTGAAAAGCATTGGCCACATTCCTTTTAGCAGACTCCACTTAAAGGGGCAGACACACACCCACACAAACACAGAATACCACACACATGAAGACATCCAACTCTCACAACACTCTCACAGAAACACAGAGCCCGGCAGCTCCTGAGCCTGTGTGATTCTGCAGTAAATCCCACCTGGGAGACAGTAACCCTGGAAAACACAGATCAGTTGTACCTAAAATTCACAGTGGGGCAAGTTTCAAAAAGACTCACCCCTACAACATCTTGGCCATCATGAGGAATTCTGCAGATTCTTTTGGATCCTTAAGGACACCTCACTTATTAAAATGCATCCTCCTGTAGCAGGCCCCAAACACTGAGACACCTGAAGGGGCCCTGAGGTCAAGAGTTTTAGGGTCCCGCAGTTGTTTTTCACAGGCAGTTTGTACTCCATACCATGCCTGCTCTTCCTGTACCATTACTCTCTGCTTAGGCACGTTGATACCTCTGACAGCCTGGGACCCACACCGACACAAACCCCTGATACCACACAAACACACAGACATCCAACACTCACAACTCTCCCACAGAAACAGAGAGCCCAGCAGCTCCTGAGGCTGTGTGGTTCTGCAGGAAACCCCACCTGGGAGAGAGCAACACCAGAAAACACAGGCAGGCTGTACCCAGAAATCACAGTTGGGCAAGTTTCAAAAAGACTGATTTCGACCGTGTCTAGGCAGGCCTGAGTAATTCCACAGATCCTTTTGTATCCTTAGGGATTAGACAATTTATTGCTGGGACTGTGCTTGGTATATCTTCAATCGGGAGTTTGCCAGGATGGCACCAATTTCCACTCCAAATGCTCCTTGCACATTGAAGTACTCCGAGCTGAACACAGGCCATGGTGTGGATCACTTGTGTAATTAAGGAAATGCAGGGGTGGGTAAAAAAACACTTTCTGATTCATCTGTCTTCATTCTTTTATTTTGCAGGTGAACTTTCCTGACCCCATCCACCCCTCACCATATTGTATCCTCACCCCTTTCTGACCTTGTTGCTGCTCACACTCTTTGTCACAAGATGAAATCTCAAGATGATAGGGGAGTGACCCCTCATGACATGAAGCACCTGCTCAGCTGTGAATTGAATTCTAGGTAAATTCAAGGGGTCCTGCAAACAGGATGGCTAGTGTCTCTCCCTGGTTTGGTCACAGAACAGCAAAACACTGGGAGATGTCTTTTTTTGGTGTGGTGATCTCACCTTCTTTCTATAAAATTGGCTTTTGTTTTGCAGGGAGCAGGGATTTTGACACCAGTGGGTCTGAGCCCACCTCCCAATTCACTGTATATTCATGTCATGATCCAATAGAAAAAAAAATAAAAAAAAAAAAAAAAAAAAAAAAAAAAAAAAAAAAAAAAAAAACAACAGAGTCCCACAGCCCATGCAGAGACACACAGACAGACGAACATAAGTTTGGGAGACTCAAAAAAAGAAATGCTAAGGTACTTTAGCCATATTCCTTTAAGCTGACTCCACTTACAGGCACACACACACACACACACACACACACACTCACATAATGCCACACACATGCTCAGACATCCAACACTCACAACACTCCCACAGAAACACACAACCCGGCGGCTCCTGAGGCTGAGTGCTTCTGCAGAAAGCTTCACCTGGGAGAGAGCAACCCCGGGGAACACAGGTAGGCTGTATCCAGAAATCACAGTGGAGCAAAATTCAAAAAGACTCATCCCTACAATATCTAGGCAAGCCTCACAGATCCTGGAGATTTTTTGGACCTACTTGACGTTTCTTCAGGCTGACTCATATCTGCCCTCTCATAGGATCATGGGACAATCCCCTGGGTCCCACAGAGAAAACAGGTGAAAGTCCACTGCTGATGCAACTCCAGTTTTCTTTATTGCCAAGCCCCAGAAAATTGTTACTAGGCAATGGTGACAACCTTCTTTCTTCCCCCCTTTGAGACTCTCACTTATTAATGGGAGTTCTCACTCTTATCATCACTACCTAAGTCTTCCTGCAAGACAGATTGACAGTGGTTCCTGTAATATGCTTCTGCTGAAGCATTTTGATGCACCAAAGCAGTAACAAAGCTTCTCATTATTTGAAGGAGCATGGGTAGCAAGCAGGGGAGCAACAAGCAGGTTCCTATTACCATTATTATTCCTACTATGAGAGTTTTAAGTCTTCCTAGCTCTGGAAACCATTTTCCAAATACTGATCCAGTATCAAACCAATGCCAAACCTGTACAGGCATATGTGCCAGCTTTGTCATATTTCTGACTATATTTTTGGCTACTTGCCCTTGATTATCTATATGCAGACAGCATTTGCTTAGGTTAAATTTTCCACAGGCCCCTCCTTAAGCTGCTAGTAAGTGGTCTAGGGCAAATCTATTTTGATGGATAGCATTCCTCATCTGAGTTTCCTGTCAGGTTAAAACAGTCAAAGCTCTGCTGGTTTTGTTAGTGATTATTTATAAGATAGTTTGTAATTGTATGATCCAGTTGAACATGTAAATTGGGATTTAGTATCCCCGTGAGTCAACTTGTGTTTAAGTGGCAGACCCATAGTACTGTATAATTATTTCAAGGGGCCTCTCATCACCTTTCCAATTACCTATAGCTATGCTCCTCTTTTCTCAGGAAACATAGACTGGAAGCTCAGGAGCTCACCTGTTTTCATGTTCAGTAGGAAGAAGGAAGGTTTAGTGGCACTGATAATACAACTACCTGCTCATTGGTCAGGTAACTTGGCATAGGCTCTATGCCTACATATCAAGTAGAGTCCAGTGGGGACTCTCTAGTCCCGATGAGACTCTGGGTGGGTCCACGCAATTTGTAACTTTGGAAATTTGCTAATTGGATTTTTCTCAGTGTAGTTTAAAACCCACCAGATGATTGTTTTTGCCATTCTGTTATACAAGTTGTACCCAAGACATGGGGCAAGATTCCCACAGGGAGGATGAAATTCTGTCCTTCTCTAGCTATGCAGTACTGCCCAATAGTTGAGTTTCTTAAAACCCAAAAGTTACTAGTGTGGGCCTTCTGGACTGGGATCATATTGGCAACTGGATCAGTGGATACTAATTTTCAGGTTTCCCAAGGCTGTTGGTCTACCATAGTGGTTCCCTCATGTACATAACAGGAACTAATATTGAGGGAATGGGCTACATTTTCTGCTAACTTCAGGAACAATTTCTTTGTTTTCCCTGGGAGCTCTGATACTGGCATGTTTGAATCATCATGGAAGCAGTTTTTGACCTCTCCTCAGACTAAAATATTTACTTGATGATCCAGTCCAGCTCCATTGGTCCCTAGAGTTACATGTTCTCCCTTTTTCCAATGGCGGTTTAGGGGATTGGTGATTATTAGTTATAAGGAGTTACAGTGGCCACTAATGCAAGAGGAATCTCCCTTTCCTTTTGAAGCCATACCGGATCTTTTCATTATTTTCCAAATAGCCCAAATTACACAAGTCCAGTAATTACATATTTCATCGCATAGGCTTAACTCATGGCAAATATACTTATTCTCTGCTGTATAACTTTTTTCCTAATCTAGAGAGCCCATCCTAATCCTTGCTTTTACTATTAATTGTGGCACAAGCATCAAAATTTAAGGTTATGAGTTTGGGGATCCCTTTTCCTGCTGTTTTAGCTATTATTTTAATTGTATCACTTAGAAAAGGACCAGTTCTTAATCTTATTTCAAAGACAGTGATCATTGGAGGCTCAGATGGGTTATAGCACACATCAGATCGGTCATTTCCTGGGCTGCACACTTTATGCTGAGGGAAGTTATACATGCAAGTTCCTTTTGACATTCCTAAGCATTCATAATAACTATGAAACAGATATATTGTTTTAACTTGTTGCCCTACCTCAGTAACCTGATCTATACACTGGGAACTGTGCTCCAAGTGGGTAAAAAATCAGTCTTTATTATACAAGCCAAAATTTTAATGAGAATAAGTCACAGGATAGTTTCCTCATACTTTGGCTGTGTGCAGACCAGTCAGCTTCCTGGTGTGACTGGAACAGGGCTTGTTGTCTTTCTCAGATTCACTTGAAAAGGTTGTCTGGGCTCAGTCTTGCCTCCCAGGTCTCAGAAACTGCAGGTTTTACATGACAGTGATGGGTCTGGATTACTTCTACCTTCATGGTGGTGGAAGTGGTCAAAATGACAGTTTGGGGTCCTTTCCACCGTGGCTGTAGGGAGGCTATGTTCCAGGCCTTGATTCATACATGATCACCTGTGGAGAAGGGGTGAACTAGGGAGAGTAAGCTAATAGGGCACTTCTAACTAACCCAAACTGAAATTATTTGTGTAATTTTTCCTACAGCCTATCACTGTTGCTCTAACTCAATTTCATCTCTCTCTCAAGGAGTGCCTGGGAGTCCCCATAATATGGGAGTGGATTTATGATATAATATTTTATAAGTGAAACATCCTGCTCTTTTAGAAGGGGTACATCTAATCTTAAGCAGTACCATAAGGTAAGCCTGTAACCATTTTAATCCTGTTTCCTGGTACACTTTCGCTAAACTCTTTGTGATATTTCCATTCATTCACTCCACCTTTCCAGACCTCTGAGGTTGGTAGGCTGCATGAAGTTTTCATGTGATTCCTCAATACCTTCACTGTCTTTTGCACCAAGTTAACCACAAACACCAGCCCATTATCTGAGGTGATTCGTAAGTGAAGTGCAAATCTAGGAATAAGATCTCAAAGAAGCACATGGGTTACTCCACAAGTTTTTTCAGTTTGTGTTGAATAAGCCTCTACCCACCCAGAGTAGGTATACACAAAACTAGTAAAACATGTTACCTCAACACTTTGACATTTCTGTGAAGTCCACCTGGAGGTCTTCAAATGGGGCTGTTCCATAAGCTTGTATGGCAGGCAGAACAGCTGTACCCCACCTCGCATTGTGCTGCTGGCAGGTTATACATCACTGTGTCACTGTTTTGGCAAGAGCTGACAAATGTGAGATATAGAAGTACCGGCCTAACAACTTTTCAAGTGATTCTTGCCCTAGATGGGTAGTTTCATCCACAGCCAGTACAACTGTAGCTCCTACCAACTGTGGCATGACTATTCTTCTGTTTGGTAACCAGATCTATCTTTCTTTTGCTGTTGGCCCTCCTTCTGCCTGGTAGGGGGTGAAGGTTGCTTTTTGAGCCTCTGAGTCATCTCTGAAATTCCCTAAAGCAACTGTGGTAGAAGTTCGTTGGTGTCCCCTGCTATGCATAACTGTCACCTTTTGGGGTTTCCACACTGCTTATAATAATTGCAAGATTTCCTACTGATGTATTATGCCCTTTCCTCCAGAGCGTCACAGTCCCTTTTCTTTATACAATTCTCCATGCATTTGGAGAGTTAAGAAGGCATGCCGAGAGTCAATGTAAATGTGTACAGTCTTACATTCACTGACATTCATTTACAGTCCTTGGTCTCTGGCTTGGTAACAGGCAGGGAGGGAGTGTTCCATAGAGACTGACAAGGGACTATAATTCCAAAAACTCTCAGGCCTTTGAGATGAACCTGGATACCTTGAAGAGCTTCTCTGGGGACTATGTACTGTCTTTCCCTGACCTTCTGGGCTCCAGGTTTCACTTCTATGAGTGCAGGGGCTTGGTTGACTGCCAGCCCTGAAGGATTATCTTCTGTCCACACTCTTTGCCAGCACTTAGCCAGAGTTGGTTCTATCTCTTGGCCTGGCTCAGTTAATAAAAGTCTCCATTCATCCTCCCAGGGGATCATAAGGGCCATGAAGAGTTACTTCCTGTCCCCTTATGGCACAAGTATGGAGCAAGCAGAAAACTTCTTTTGCCAAGACTCCTCTGGTTCTGATTATATCCATAGTCTTTTTGGATAAGAGGGCCACAGGTTGTCACTATAGAAAGTTCAGCACCAGTATCAATAAGAAACTCAATGTTTGCCCCCAACTGTCATCCTGACCGTGGGCTCACTGGGGGCACCTGAACCCCGTGCTCCTTAGTCCAGTAACCCTTCTGCCAAATTAAACAAGGCCCCTTCTTCCTTGCTTGAGACCTCTGACTCAAAGCCATTTAGATTCTCTTTTTAACTGGGGGCATTTGTCTTTCCAAAGACCGATTTCTTTATAGTATGTGCACTGGTCACACTGCAGGCATGGTCGGTCAGACTGGAGGTTTTTCCCAGGACCCCCCACCATCAGCCCTTCAGGGGGACCTCTCTCATAGCTGCAGCTAGCAGTTAAGCTTTTTGATTGGCTTGACACTCACTTTCCTTGCAGATTTCTCTATGGCCTACTGTATCTCTATTCACAAACACTGGATAGACTATTTCCAATAACTGTGAAGTGTTCACACCCACAAACTCGGCCTGTTTCTCAAGTTTTCCTCTAATATCCTCTGCTTTGACTAACTAAAGTTATATTAATCGTGTGCTGATTTTCAGGGCTTTCAGGATCACAGGAAGTATACATATGATAGGCCTTACATAATCTTTCATAAAATTGCGCCAGACTCTCTACATTTCCTTGAATGATTTCAGAGACTTCTTTTTAGCATTTGTGGCCTTCTGAGTTTACTTCTTTAACCTTTCTAGAACTTCCCTGTATCACTTTAGACTTTCTATAACTTCCCCTTCATTTGGGTTCCACTGGGGGGCCGTTCCTGGCAATTGGATCCTCACGTACTCCTAGGGGTTTTGATAATTGACCGGAACATGTTCCTCCAGTCACTTGGTTGCCTCCTGGAGCACCTTTTGCCTTTCATCTGTGTTAAGAGGTACACTAGTAGCTGGTGGCAATGGACATAATTATGATTGTGGGTCTGGATAATAGTTTGGAACAAATCGATTAAAGCTTGAGGTTTTTCAGTATCAGATGGGGTATTTTTTTTTTTTTCCAGTTTATGAGATCAGCAGTGATAAAGGGTTGATACACAAAGCCAGGCCTTCCACCATATGCCTGATCTTTCTACCCCAGTATACTGCTGCTCCCTCAGGGGCATCTGTATCCCAGTCTTAGGTTGTAAGCAAGCCAAGGATGGGATTTCTCCCATGGCTTCACACCCTCATTTGTCTACTCTGGTCAGCCTAGGGGTGTGTGTGTCCTGTGGAGGCATGGGTGCTGTGGGTTCAGGAGTGGAGAGTCTCTCTTCTTGGTAAGGGGAGGCATTGTCAGTGTCATTAATAGCCATAAGTCTTCTGATATGGGGTTGGACAGAACTTTAGGAGCTCATTTCCCTTGGCGGGTGGAGCGGGATTCTTCCTTGGACATATGTCCCTTTGCCACTGACACTGCGGCTGCTGCCTGTCCTCTTAACCACTGTGGAGGGTCTAAAATCAGTTGTAAGCAAATGTCTATGTATGGGAACTGGTCTGGGTGCCTTGGCTTACAGGTTATCTTGGGCCAAACCTTTGAAACAAGGGACGTATCTAGGCTTCCTTCTGATGGCCAACCCACTTCTAATGTTGTCCAAGCTATCTTACACCAAGTTCTAAGTTTCCTGTGTCTCATAGTAACTCCATAATCTCTTGTAAATCCCTTCTTGAAATTGTTATACATAGTTCCTAGCAGGGTGGGCTTATTTGTGTCTGACCCATTTTTCTCCCAAGACAAGACAACACTCACACTGCAAGAGGGAAACGGTAATGGTCATTCATTTGTCTAATTCACACTAAATCATGTAACTCATGCCAAGTCAAAACCAAAACCAAAGTGCTGATAAAGACATGTCATGGGTGATGAGGCCATGCTTCCACTTAAATGGAGTGGGCAAGTTTCCAAGAACGGTCTTACCCTTTTCCAGATGTCCAGACCCCAAGTTCCAGTTCCTTCCATCGTTCAGCCACTGCATCAATCCTCAGTGGGTGCCTGCCATGCACTGCCTTGGTGAGGCATCCCACTGGGGCAATTGCCCACCCAGAAGCACTATCAGGATTTGTGTGGCTCAAAATGAATGGAGTCTCCCACAAGGATGCTTCTCAGGGCAGGCCTAAGCTGCCTAAGGAACTGTCTCAACTTTCCACTAGTCACCTTGCTTCCCACTCAGGAAACCACTAAATGTAGCAGGACAAGCAACAGACAAAACCCTTCAGACACCAGGTTAAAGAAGGAAGTGGCTTTATTGAGCAGGAAGCATCAGCAGGCTTGTGTCTCAAAAATTGAGTGCCCTGTGAGAGAGATTCCTGACCCTTTTAAAAGTATATGACTCTAAGTGGTCCATGTGAAAGGGTTGTGATCAATAAAGCAAGCGTGGGATACATGTTGGAGGCTGCATGCATTGGCAATCAGGACAGAACGGAACAGAAGTTTCACAGTGCATTCTCATACAATGTCTGCAAACTATAGATAATACAAGCAGTTAGGTCAGGGGTTGATTTTTAACTACCAAGCCTGGAGTACAGTGCCGGGCTGTCTGACTGTTGATTTCATTTTTACCTTTCTGTAGCTTTTGCTTCCTCTTTCTTTTTCTGAGATATGAGACAATAAGAGTGGTGGTCTCCTTCCTTACCAGCTGAAATATGGGCCATGGTATGGACTGCTTGTGCAATAAAGGGAATGCAGGGATGAAATTCAAAGGACCTCCTGTGTCATCTCTCTTTATTTCTTTTGCAGGTGAAGTTGAGGGACCCCATCCACATCTCACCAGATTGTATCCTCAACCTTACCGGACCTTATTTCTGCTCACACGGTATGTCGCAGGAAAAAATCTGAAGATGATGGATAAGTGCCCCTTCATGACGTGAAGCACGTTTGACTGGTAACCGAATTTGAGGGTAAATTCAAGGAGCCCTGTGGACAGGACTGCTAGAGTCTCTCCCTGGGTTAGCTGCAAGACAATGAAATACTGGGAGATGTTTGTGTTTTAGTGTGTTGTGCCACTCTTCTTTCTAGAAGGGTGGCTTTTTATTTGCAGGGTTAGGTGATTTGGATGATGGAGGGTCTCAGACCCACTCCCAGTTCACTGCAGATTCGTGATCTGCAGAAAAATGAAAAACACAGAGTTCCACAGCCCACACACAGTCATACAAAAGGACACAAAAGGTTAGGAGACTCAACACAAAAGTGCAGGAGTGCATGAGACACACTCCTTTAAGCAAACTCTACTTACAGGCGCATACTCACACACACAGGATGCAAAACACACATGCAGGCATCCAACACTCACAACACTCCTACAGAAACACACTGCCCCATAGCTCCTGAGGCTCTGTGGTTCTGTAGGAAGTCTCATGTAGGAGAGAGCAACCCCAGGGAACACAGGCAGGCTGTACCTAGAAATCACAATGCGGCAAGGTTCAAAAAGACTCACATCTACAACATACAGGCAAGACTGAGGAATCCTACAGATCCTTTTGAATCCTTAGGTATTTTGCAATTTATACCTGGGGCTCTGCTTGCTATTTTCTCAGGCTGGCTCATGTCTGCCCCTCTCCTGGGTTGATGGGACTAGCCCATGGATCCCACAAAAAAGATAAGTGAGAGTCCAATGCCAATGAAACTTCATGGAGCTCTCCTTCTCCACCAAGCCTCAAGGACTTGTGGCAAGGCAACGGTGACATTTATTGTGACTTTAGCCCGAGCTTATAATCAGGCCTTGTGCTCTGAGCCTAGCTCAAGTGCATTAATAAGGCAGGCTCAGGCACCTGCGTGTCAGAGCTGTCAGCCTGCCTAAGCAGAGGAAAATGGTACAGAGAGAAGCAGCTTAGTATCAGGAAAAATACGGCCTGCAAAACCCACTGCAAAAACCTAAAATATTTGACCTCAGGGCCCCTTCAGGCCATCTCCGTTGTCAGGTCCCCCTGCAGAAGGAGGCATTTCAAGACTTTGAGTTGGTCGCTGGAAACTGCTCTTCTGGCTTCATTCCTGAAAGAGGCTGTGTTCAGTATCAGGTTCCAAGAGGATTGTAATACAGTCTGGCATGCTGTCGAGGGTTCCTTGGGTGATAGAATTATACCTGATATCCCAGAGGTAGCTGTCGTGAAAGATGGCTAGGCTCTTGACCTCACTGCCTCCTTTCATCCTGGGCCTTGCAGCAGCTCTCTAGGAAAGGCAGGAACCCTGAAAAAGGCAAATCAAAAGTTGAGCAGTGTTCTCACACCCCGGATTGGCCTCTCACGGGTGCAGATGATGTTGAGACAGTGTCTCAGAGGCCATCTATGGCAAATGGGAAGCCTGAAAATCATGTCTAGTAGTTTTGGTGATGGGCACTGTGGATTCCTGATGAAAGCAAAGACAAATCAAGACTTGTCTGAGAGAATGAACTGCCTTGTGCTTGAGTCCAAGCAACATTCAAGGATTCCTCTCAGAGGAGCCAAAAGCCTACTGAAAAGTGCAAATAACTTCAGTCTCAAAAATAAGACAATGACCTGAAACCTGGAGTGCAGTCAGCCTACCTAAAGTTCTTTTTGCTGTTTGAATCCCTGGCAGCAAAATAATCTGTGGCAAGAGGCAGTCACATCAAGCAACAGTACAATGAATGACTCCCTCCACAGTGAGAAGACCCTGTAGATGAAATAAAACAGAGGCCAGATTACCAGGCAAAGGACAAACACAGCTTCCTGATTCTAATCCTACAGGAATCAGGCAGCCCTCCCTCCAATAGAAGTGGGAGAACAAGTGTTTCTTGTTGGAGGCTGTTGTTTGGACAAACGGAGGCAAGATGGTGCAGTTCCGGGTTCTTCACCATCAACTTTCCCGCACGCGGGAAAGACACGGGTCGACTGCACAGGCGCAACCCGACCTCCGACGGAGAAAAGCCGGAACCCGCCTAGCCACGCCTACTGACCCGCCCCTGACCCGCCAATGTCCTGCCCATTGCCCTCCTACTCCCGGGCCCAGGACATAAAAGATGCTCCCTGCGGGCAGGCAGTGTGAACTTCCTCAGCCCCTCCTTGTAGGCGGGACCCAGGAACCTCCTCCGAGAAGCCGGCGCGAAATTCCTCGGCCCCTCCTCGTATGCGGGACCTGGGAACCTCGTCCGAGAACGCTGGTGCGAACTTCCTTGGCCCCTGCTGCTGTGCGGACCTAGGAACCTCGCCCGAGAATGCCAGAGCGACTTTGTCGGCCTCCACCGCCAGAGACCGGTGAACCTCGCTCCCTCCCTCACATTGGTTTGTAAATAAAGTTTTTTTTGCCTTGCCTACTTGCCTTTTCTCTGGCATTTGCTCTGGGGGTCGCATTAAAGCAAATCAGCTGGTGCCGAAACCCAGGAGGAGACCCCTCCTCAGGGCCCCCCAAGGTCCGAGGAACCTCCTTCCATGCCCCAGATGGACCAGGATCTGGACATCGCTTTCCCCACCTCCAAGTCTCCTAGGGGTGAGTACCTTTTGCCTCTCTCTCATATTCCTTGGCCAGAAGTCCTGTGCAGGCCCAAGGCTTTTTTTTTCTGGTCACCAGGTGACCCAGGGAAGTTCCCAAAGGCAGAGACGTCTGCCCAAAGGAACTCCATTCCGTTCCATGGGAGACCCGTCGAGGATGGAGACGTCCATCTGGAGGTAATCTCCATTCCAGCTCCAGGATCCTCTCACCGGTCTCTGGTGGCTCCAAAGGACGCTTTGTAGCCAGGTAGAGTTCGGTTTCCGTTTCCGCCTATTGGCAAGAGGAAGGCAATGGGAAACCCCAATCCAAAATACCTAGAGACTCCCATTTAGGGTGTCTTCTAAAAAACCTCAAAACTTTGCAATTAGAACAAGATCTCAGGTGAAGGTGACTAGTGTTCCTCTCCACTGTGGCATGGTCA
>NW_016803175.1:0-3301 GCF_001698545.2 Rhinopithecus bieti
GTTTCTAGGTTTTAGCTATTACAAATAAAGCAGCTATGAACATTGATATACAAGTCTTTTTGTGAAGATATTTCTCTTGGGTAAAAACCTGGGAGTTAAATTGCTGGGTAATGGGGAGGAAGAAAAGGAGGGAGAGAGACAGGGAGGAGTTCCTTTTAAAAAAGTGGGCCACAAGGATAGTACTTGTAGCAAGTTGATGTTGAGTCTTAGAGTGTTGGAGTGGAGTTTCTTAAAATTCTGTTGACAAAGTTGTGTCTGAGACTAGCACTGAGCTTGCAATTGAGATCAAATTGTTGTCTCAGCTGTGGGTAGAGAGGAGACCTACAGAGACTGGAATCAGGCCCTTGTAAATTATTTTAGAGCCAAGTTAAAAATTGGGCTTCATTTGTCTCAGGCTGTACCTATTCTATCAGCCCTCTCCTAATTTTTATGGATACTGCCTGTAGTGACTGGAGTCCATGTGTTTCAGTTTTTAAAAACAAAACAAAACAAAATACTATTACTGTTTCTGTGTCATACATTTTTTTAACCCAAGGTCCTTGGGGCTTAAAATAAGTCATATTCTGATTTCCAGATTTCGTATTAGTGGCCCTATTGTGGCCATATTCTTACAGAAGAAAAAAGCAGATAAAATTAAGCAGAATTAGAGAGCCCGGTTCTCTAGCAATCACTTCTTGGTACTGTCTGGCCACACTGGAGTTGAGTGATCTCTATAGATGATTTGGATGGCTGGCCTATGCAACTGGCTGGGATCCAGTTGTTTGGCTGCAGCCAGCCCTTGCTGCAGACCATGTTTAGTTCATCCATATGTCTGGGTAGCATTCCTCTGACTCTATTCCTGGATTTATTCTGAGCGGGTATCTCTCTTGTTCTTAATGAGTTCCAGGAAAAGATATTCCACAGCCTCCTTTGACAGTTTATATTACAGTGCTTTATGATATTTTCAAGAAATGCCTTTCCATTTCTACTACAACTCATTCCCTCTTTCTCTGAATTAGTGAAAATAGAGGTGAGGCTGCCACTGCCTTTTCCCATGGTAGCCCTTATGTCCTATGAGGGTAGCTTAGTGTATTATCTTTCAAACTTCTTTCTAGAAAGAGTAGATAATATATCTTATCATGCTCCTAATCTGAGGCACCACCAAGGATGAATGAATCAACTCTCTTGAGGGCTGAAATGACTCTTCTGGGTACTTGTCCCAACTGAACTGTTATCACACAAATAACTTTTTTCTTCCCTTTGTTCACATTCAATTAACACTTTTGTACAAAACTGAGGAGGGCAGCTAATTTATTTCTCTGATGACTGGTTAAAGCACATTGTTTTGACACTAATCTGTCTGTTCCTGCTTAATCCAGTTCTCTGGACCCATGTCCAATCCCTAATTCTGAAACCCTGCCTGCTGTCTACAGTATAGTCACCTCAATGTCTGTGGCTTATACTGTCAATGGCTTTTACTTTGTCTTTCATTTTTCTGTGAAAGGATCTTTTAGATTATTAGAGGAGAAGGACCATAATCAGCCTCCAAGGCTAGACTATGACAAGAACTAATATGTTGTTGGCCATGAAGGAAAAACATATTTGGTTTAGACTACAGCTAGGTCTTTTCAGTTTGGAAAGACAGTGTAGCATAATGGTTAAGAATATTGATTCTAGCATTGCACAGACCTGGATTTGAACCAGTGCTATCACTTACTTGCCCGTGATTTCAAACAAGTAAGTTAACTTTTCTCCATATTTCACTTTTTCTTATTTGTAAAATGAGTGTGACTATAATATTACCTGTCTGAATGGATAAACAAATTGTGGTATCAATGGAATACTATATATCAATAAAGAGGAAGGGACTAGAATAGCAAATTTTATGTTATATACATTTTACTGCAATTCAAAAAAATGTAATATATCAAAAACCTTTGAATTGTACATTTTAAATGGGTGAATGCCATGGTATGTGAGTTATCTCTTAATGCAGGTATTTTAAAAATGGACTGTTCATACATGCAACCACTCGGATAAATCCCAAAATAATTATGCTGAGTGAAAGAAGCCAGACAAAAAAGAATATATACCATATGATTCCATTTATATACAACTCTAGAAAGTGCATACTAATCTATAGTGACAGGAGGCAGATCAGTGGTTGCTTTGAGAGGCATTTTTGGGAGGGGTAGGATGGGAAGGGTCAGGAATGAGGGGTTGCAAAGAGGGGCAAGGAAACTTTTAGGGATGATGGATATGTTAATTATCTTGAATGTGGTGAAAACATGCTTACATATGTCAAAGATCATCAAATTTACACTTTAAATATGTCTGGTTTATTATATGTCAATGATATCTTTCAAATGTTGTTTGAAAATAGTATTTTTTTCAAATGGCTGGTAAGAGCCATTTGAAACAATGAATGAAAAATGCTCTGTTATATGGTAAGTGCTTAATAAATTGTAACTTAAAACACAATTGGCAGGGAAGAGATGCAAGGAGTAAAGTTATCTGAAAATCATTCAGGCACTCATCCAGGTTTTCTGAATAATGATTTATCTGGCACTTGCTTTCCCCCTTTCCCAGAGGGAGAACTACACCTAAGCTCAGTTACCCACCAGATTGATGAAGTTCTTCCCCCATCAGGGAAAACTGCACCTTCTCATGGTTCTCACGGTCACAGGCTCATGTTAGCTGGCTTTCTCAGACCAGTACCCTAAACTGGTGCCACACCAATTCTAGGCAACCTAGTGCCAAGCAGCCCTGTATGTTCCCCACAGACAAGGCCTATCCTAAAAATGAAGGAGATATAAATAGGAAGGGGTTTGTCTTAGTCCATTTTGTGCTGCTATTACAGAATACCTGAGACTGGGTACTTTATAAAGAACAGAAATTGATTCCTCACAGTTCTGGAGGCTTTAAAGTCCAAGATTGGCTGGGCATGGTGGCCCACACCTATAATCCCTGCACTTTGGGAGGCCGAGGCGGGCGGATCACGAGGTCGGGAGATCGAGACCATCATGGCTAACACGATGAAACCCCGTCTCTACTAAAAATACAAAAAATTAGCTGGGCCTGGTGGCGGGTGCCTGTAGTCCCAGCTACTCGGGAGGCTGAGGCAGGAGAATGGCGTGAACCCAGGAGGCAGAGCTTGCAGTGAGCCGAGATCGCGCCACTGCACTCCAGCCTGGGCGACAGAGCGAGACTCTGACTCAAAATAAATGAATGAATGAATGAATGAATGAATGAATAAATAAATAAAATAAAGTCCAAGATCAGGGTACCGGTGGGTTTGGTGTCTGATGAGGGCAGCTTTCTG
>NW_016803175.1:5794-7046 GCF_001698545.2 Rhinopithecus bieti
AAAAAAAAAGTAGGCCTAGGTCAATGCTTTTCTGTGGTAGAATGGGCAGATTGGGAGCAGTCATGCCTTCTTTCTCTTGACTTACATGTCTCCTTTCTGCAATAGACCTACTTATTAATCTATTCATTGTGAAATTCAAACAGGATCCTGATAGAAAACCATGTGGGCCCCATATTGTATGGTAAATTGACACCTTGCCCAACTAGGAGGTTCATAGAATCTTCTCACTTTGTTTCAAGAGGGGTATGTACTAACAAAAATAATGTTTACAATATTTTTCTCAACTCCATCTGCCTTATAGATTGGAGAGATTAAAGTATAGCAATATAGATTGTAAGGAAAACTAATTAGATAGGCAAATGGCCAAAGCACATGAAAAGATGCTAAACATTATTAGCTATCAGAGAATGCTAATCAAAATCACAAATGAGATACCACTTCACACCCACTAGGATAGTTATAATGAAAAACAACAAATAGTAACAAGTGTTGACCAGGGTGTTGACAAATTGGAACCTTTGTCCATTGCTGGTGGGGATATAAAATGGTGCAGGCAGTCTAGAAAACAAGTGGTTCCTCAAAAAGTTAAACATAGAGTTAGCATACAATCCAACAATTCCACTCCTAGCTATATACTTCAAAGAATTAAAAAACACACATCTATCAAAAAACGTATACAGAAATGTTCGTAGTAGGATTATTCCTAATGGCCAAATGTAGAAACAACTCAATGTCCATCACCTAATGAATGGATAAACAAATTGTATATATCTATACAATGAAATATAATTGGCCATAAAAAGGAAGGAAGTACTGATACATGCTGCAATATAGGTGAACCTTGAAAGCTTTATGTGATGTGAAAGAAGCCAGTCACAAAAGACTACATGTTAAACAGTTATATCCTTAGGGACAGAAAACTGATTGGTGGTTGCTGAGAGCTGGAGGGCTTAGGGGGAGCTGGGAAGTGACTAGTAACGAGTATTAGATTTCTTTTTGGAATAATGAATATGTTCTAAAATTAGAGAGTGGTGATGGTTGCACAAATTTGAATATACTAAAAACCACTGGATTGTATACTTTAAAAGGGTGAATTTTATGGTATATTAATTATATTTTAGTATATCTGTTATTTTAAGGAATCAGCCAACAAGTGTTTATTATCCTCTCTGTGTTTGATATGGGGTTAGCATTCCTAAAGTCATTATCTAATATGCAGCAATGTGAATGAAGAATATTTCCACCTAGAAGG
>NW_016803176.1:0-3044 GCF_001698545.2 Rhinopithecus bieti
ATCCATCCATCCATCCATCCATCCATCCATCCATCCATCCAGTCTATCTAATTTATTATAAGGAATTGGTTCGTGTGATTGTGGAGTCTGGCAAGTGCCACGATCATCTGAGTGCGTCAGCAAGCAGGAGACACAAGAGAGCTAAGAGTTTAATTCTAGTCTGAAGGCTGACAGTCACGAGACCCAGGAAGAACCATGTTTCCTTTCATGTCTGAAGGTGAGGAAAAAGCCAATGTCCTATTCAAAGGCAGTCAGGCAGGAAGAATCCTCCATTACTTGGGAGAGGGTCTACCATTTTATTCTATTCACTTCCTCAGCTGTTTAGATGAGGCCCACTCACATTACAAAGGGCAATCTGCTTTCCTAAGCCTACCAATTTAAATGTTAATCTCATCAAAAACCACTTGTAGAGAAACACCCAGTATAATGTTTAACTAAATATCTGGGCACTCCATGGCTTAGTCAAGTTGACACATAAAATTAACTATCACAGTTTGATTTGGAACCACTCTTCTTTCCTTCTTTACACAATTGTCTCTTTCTTATGCTTTGAATGAGATGTCTCTAACTCTGAAAGGCCATCTTTGACCACTCTGTATAAAACAAGTTTCTTCTCCCGTTAATCCACTGACATTATCTCTTTCACAGCATTTATCACTTTTTATAAGTCACATTACAAATGTGATATGCATTTATTTGTTTGCCTATTTAACACTTGCTTCCCTCCCTATTTCCCCATTTAAATGTTGGCTGTGTGAAAGTAGAGAACATGTAGACTTTGTTTTAGGAACTCCATTCTATTAAATAAATGAAGTCAGATGTTCGATACAATGTTTGACACATTGGGTTTAGCAAAATTGTGGTTATTGTTTGTATGTGTGTTTGTCTTTTTTGGTAGAAATAGACCATAAAACATATTTACTTTTTAGTTACAAGAGATCACAGTAACAGATTGCCTGGGAACTTAAATTGAAGAGGTCTATAATTTATCTCTGAGACTTAAAATTTCACATGAAAATGTAATGGATCACACAGTCAAGGTGGTTAAATCACTTTAAAAAGTTGTAGCAGTAAAGTGAGGTCCAATCGTAAGCCCATTCACGTTGTAATATTTCTAAAGGACAGCATTTGTTATGGGCTGAAATACGTCTCCCATTCGTATATTAAATCCCTAACCCCCAGTACCTCAGAAGATGGCTATATTTGGAGATAAGTGTTGAAGAGGTGATTAAGTTAAAATGAAGCCATTAGCGTGGTCCCTAATCCAATCTGACTCATGTCTTTATAAGAAGAGGAAATTTGAACACACAAAGAGAGACCAGGGATGTCTGTGCTCACAGAGAAAATACCATGGGAAGATACAGGAAGAAGACAGCCATCTTTAAGCCAAGGAGAGAGGTCTCAGGAGAAAACCAACCTGCCAACTCTTTGATTTTGGACTTCTAGCTTCCAGAACTATGAGAGGATAAATTTCTGTTAAGTCACCCCATATTTGATATTGCGTTAGGCAGTCCTAGCAGACTAATACAGCATCTAACAATCAGAGAAGAGTTGGACATTCATAGGAAAGAAATAAGATAGTCACAAGGCAAATCTCATCATTACCAGTTTAAGCATCACTCAAGGAAGAAAGCCCATAGAATGCATGTATCCATCTTGTTGACAAGATTTTCTGTTGTGAAGATGAGGTAAATTCATCAGCCAATTTCAGCCTGATGCCCTCACATATTCAACTTTTGTGTCATTCACAAAATAAACATCATTACGTATATGGCAGACAAACTTCTAAGATGGCTCCCATAATCCTCAGCTCCTGGTGTTCACACCTTTGTGTGGTTTTCCCTCTCCTAGATTGTGGGTAGAACCTGTGACTTTCTTCCAACCAACAGAAATTGGCAGAAGGTGACAGGCCATACGTGGTTACATGAGTGTAACATGTTAAGTAACATGTGTATGTTGCATGAGATTATAGCATCCATCTTGCTGGAGTCTCTTTTGCTAGTTTTGAGAAAGTAAACAGCCATGTTGGGGAACCCATGTAAGAAGGAACTGCAGATTACCTCTAGGAGCTGAGGGCAGCCTCTGACTAACAGCCAAAAATTGGTGATTTCCAATCAGAATAAGAGAGAAAAAGCCAACATTTATCAAGTTCAAGGCACTATTCTATACAACCCACAAAAGCAAACTCAATTCTAAAGATGGATGCATATATCAAGCCCCTTTTACATATGAGAAAAGCTCGCACTGAAGGCTGAAATAACATGTAAGTTCTTACAACTGGTAAATGAGAAAGCTGGGACTTTGTGCTGACTTTCATATGGTAAAATGTCTTTCACAATACAACCAGTCTCAATCCACGACTCCGTGAATTATTTTCTTCTTTCTCTTCCCATTTATATTTCCCCTAATAGACAGAAATACCCTTCTAGGACAGGAATTGTGTTATGTGATTGTATGTTGTCCATAGAGAATAGCATAGAATTAGACATTAAAAAATGAACTAAATTTTTTTTGGCAGAAAAAAACATACAATGGTATCTTATTGAGTATCTCTTCCTAACTCTGCCATCAGTGATCTCTTGTTGGTAACTTGAAATTGGACATGATAGGAGGATTTTCATCAACGACACTGAACACTACACATCAAGTCTTGATTTATTGTTTTCTTGATTATCTAGACTTAAGGAAATGATGAACAGTATGTTGATCATGCAGATTAAATGTAAAAGTGTTTAGTAGC
The DNA here is from genome assembly GCF_001698545.2 of Rhinopithecus bieti. Lineage (NCBI taxonomy): Eukaryota > Metazoa > Chordata > Mammalia > Primates > Cercopithecidae > Rhinopithecus > Rhinopithecus bieti. The sequence goes on from NW_016803176.1 coordinate 2,741, forward strand.
ACAAAAAATGTGCATATAGCTGAATCGTAGTTATTTGTTGGTATGGGTACAAGAATAGGCAAAAATCTAGGGAAGCATTATTTAAGCAGTCAGTGACTATATGAAATTTAATAGACTATTGGATACTTTATTACTTGTAAATTATGTGCTACCTCTGTATCTGTAAGATTTATAATAAATGTACATATTTATGTTTACATGCCTATGTGTGTATGCATATGGACACATCACTCTTATTGCAAGTTACTAGTTTCTTTATAGCTTTTTATTTATTTATTTATTTATTTATTTATTTAATTATTTT
>NW_016803176.1:7037-18433 GCF_001698545.2 Rhinopithecus bieti
TCTCTCTCTCTCTCTCTCTCTCTCTTTCTCTCTCTCTCTCTCTCTCTCTCTCTCTCTCTCTCTGTCCCTCCCTCCCCTCTGCTCTGCCATGGTAAGATGTCCTTGCTTCCTCTTCGCCGCTCTGCCATGATTATAAGTTTCCTGAGGTCTCCCAGCCATGTTTCCTGTAGCCTGTAGAAATATGAATCAATTAAACCTCTTTTCTTCATAAATTACTCAATCTCAGGTAGTTCTGTAAAGAACTATTGTAATACATACAAGATAATTGTAGGGATAGAGAGATATGTATTTATGTGTTTATACATATATATTTATCTATAATATATAAAAGCATATATATGTATATGTATTCACATCTATCTAGTACCTATTTAATGCTTGTTAGCTATTCATTGAATAGTTACTGAATCTCAACCATGGTACTCATAAACATGGAAGGTAATTATTATTTTTCTCACATTGTACAATTAAAGAGGAATACTGAGAGTGTAAGGATCTAATCAAAGAGTTAATAAGACATCATTAACTTATTATCTTTTATCTGGGAGCATTCTCACCCAGAAAAAGAATTCTGTTTTCTGAAAAATCTCAGATCACTAAATTCGTGTTCTTTTCTCTCTATCCATTCTAATCCTAATACAAACTGAGAATAAGAGTCATTTTTCTCACTGATTTGTGCTTTTGTCAAAATATAATGTTGTGATTGTTAGAAGCAATGTTGTGGTTGTATTTGGTGTCTTTCCAACTTCCCACCAACTCATCAGTATCCTTAAGAGACTACTACACCAGTGTCAGTGTAACTTCTCACTTCTTACTGGAGAAGCATTCAGGAATGTAGATATCCCACAGCTCTCTCCATGGGTACACCTTGTTCTCAGGTTCTTTCTGTGGGGGACACAAATGTGCCAATGCTCAGCACTTCTCAGGATACTTGAGGTAAAATCGTACCCTTTCACTTTAGCTGTTGACCAGAATTTCATAGTTTTACATGCCAGTTGTACAAAGCTTTATAGGCTTAATTGAATTCAACAACAGAGCAGTATGACAAGCAATCTTCAAAGACACAAAAAGCTTTGGAAAGACGAGATAAAAGTAATGAAACCTACTACAGACAATCCAAGAAAATGAATCTTTAGCATTGACTGTCTATGGAGCAGCAATACGCAACTGAAGAATGGAAAAAGTGACAAAATATTCACAAACGTATTTTAGTAGCCCTGGTACAAACCAAAAAAGCAATTCATTCATTTATTCACTGATTTATTTAATTTGCAAATACTTACTGAGTGCTTTCTATATATCAGGCACTATTAAATACTGAATAACAACATAGCCTTCAAAAATACCAGTTGGCTAAAATATGGGTCTTTAAAAAATAAATACCTGGTGCTCGATTTCCTTTTGGAATAATCTGATTCAAATTGACTCTTTGCCATTCCTTGCCAAAACCCTCAAAATATCATTTTATTTAATTCCATAATTGCTAGCAAAACTTACTTTTTCACTTGTTGGGACAACGTTTCCAGTCTATAGATGGATATGAAATAATATTTTTTTTGCTTTTTTATTGCAAGGAGATAATTATGCTACTTATGCAAGAGTTTATAAAGACTGAGCACATGTAGTAAGAATAAACTATTGTTATTAAGTGAAACTCAGAACAAAGTTTCTCCAGCATTTATGATTATATATAATAATTAGTGGCCTACTTTAAGGATAAATGTTAATCAGTATATGTGAATAATGATTAGCTGACTTCTTTCGCATAACCAAATTAAATGGAAGTTAATGGATAGGTTAATTTGCTTGACCACGGTAATCATTTCACTGTATACATGTATATCAAAACATCAAGTTGTACATCTTTACACAAATTAAAAAAAAAATTTAAATTGCTCAGGATAACTAGGTTGCTGGGGTTATAAGTCAAGGTGTGGGACCCAGATTAAAAATGAGTGGGAGGAAGAGAAGAGAAAATGAAGAAGGCAGGAGCTGTGTGGATTGGAAGCTTTTCTGGGGAGCCAAGGCCCCTTCCTCTTTTCCCTCTTCACCCTCTGCCCCACTCCATGCTCTGTCTTTTTTTTTTTTTTTTGAGAAACAGCAAAAAACTGAGTGAGGACTCCTGGAAATCTTTGGGATAGTCTCATGAAAGGGTAATTTCATGAGGTAGGGGTAGGGTCCCAAAAGGATACTTTTTCATGGGAGCCAGGGAGAAAAACAGCAAGGCAATTGTAAGATGCAACCATAGAATAAGAAAGAAGGTCTGATGGTAGACTTTGGGTTTTTATAGGGTAAAATATTAATATGTCTTTCTTTAGGGGTGAAAGTGGGGTTGGATGAGATGTAGCAAAAAAGAAATTAGGCTTGATGTGAAAGGAGAAGGGAAGTAAAATTCATTAACATTTGGGTTGGGTGTGCTACAAGTATCCAATGGGTGGTGAAATCTATGATTCTGAGTTCATCTGAGGTTTGTAAAAGCATTTTGTTATATGAAAAAAACAGTTAAAATGACTTAGATTGTTTAAAAATTGGTAATGAATTTTTTTATTCTTCTTTAAATATAGTTTAAATGGCTTAATTACAGAGCATCTTCTGGGTGTTAGGTTTCCTATCAAGTTCAGAATCAAGTCAGATCATGCCTTCATGTAACTTATAGTCAATTGTAGGGTATTATCTTCCCACTCAAATTAACTAAAATTATTTTTTTAAACTTTCAATTTTATTTTATTACTCCCCACCCAATTAAAACACTTTAAGAAATGTTACCCCTATTACTTCCCAATGGAAAAAAATACAGTAAAATATTACTTAATTTTTATAATGTGCTGAAAATCTTCAGTGGCTCTAGGAACAAGTGTAATAAGAGAGCTGTAAGTTATTTTCAAAATGATTGTGTCACGGATTTTAAAAAAGAGGAAGAATATTGAGGCTCTTAGGGAATGTTGTTTAGCAAGAGAACATATTATAGATGTCAATTGAAACGCATTTATTTTGAGATAAATGATAATAATCATTAAAGAAGCCAATTTAGTTTAGTTTTGTTGGTCATAGACACTGAAGAAATGATGGTGACTTCTAAGTATTGCTATTCGTATTTCTCAATAGGGGAAGCACAAACTAATTTTTCTCTTAGTTTTTATTATTCCTACTTCCTGCATTTTTGGGAAGAGGTGGTTCTTGTTGATCCTTGCACATAGTTATCTCAACTAAGGCCATAAATTTTATTGGAGGAGGAATGGAAGAAAAATCATGTATGATTTTATTTATTACCTATGTATTTTGTATACACCAGAAAATTTATGTATGAGAGATGGCATTTGTTAAGTATGATAATTTTAATGTATCTAATGCACCGTATCTTTGTCAGGGTAAGACCGAGGCAAAGCCATCCTTCATATTCGTAATGTGGACTTTGTTTTATTACAATAGTTTTTTCACAGGGAAGAAGAGCACAGATTCAATGAGCTATCAGAATGCAAATTTGGGATGTTAGTGATACTTTACATTGAAATGAATCTTCTTAGAATATAATCCTCAAATTTGAGTTAATCTATACCTTAGGAAATTTACAACTACATTGCAGAAGGAAAGAGCTATATCACCAAGCAACATGGTGGTTAAGGGTACGCAGGATCAACCGTTAGAGACTGCCTGAAGTTTCAGTACCTGCCTCTTTTTACCCTATTTCTCCCTCTGAAAGTAGTCAGTGATAACAGAGTTCACCTCAATAATAATGTTTGTTATGCAAATTCAGCTGATGTTAACTTTATAAAACACTTTGGAACAGACTTGCCTCGACACTTAGCACCTACATGGTGGCTGTTAATAAGCAAAAGCAAGTAAACCATCCTTTGTGAGGTAGAAACATATTTTCAAGAGAGGAATATGTTGTTTTACAAAAAAAAAAAAAAAAAAAAAAAAAAAAAAAAAATTCCCATGTTTATTTGCAGTGGTAGATATTGTGTTGTTCATTTGCTTTTCATTTTGGTGTACTGGTTTCCAGTAATGTGATATTTTTATATTATTATTTCTTAGATGCTGAGATTATCCCAAAACTTTTGTTTTACATTTTTTCTTTTGAGTTTGCTATATATTTTAAAACTTGAACATGGCAGATGGTATACAGTGCTACATAAGAAGGACTTTTTTCTAATAATATTTTCATTAGGAAATTGGCTCTTCTATGATGGTAATAAATGGTGTAGCATTGCTAAGAAATTGATATTGTCTGTTCTACAAACCTATGACATTGAACAAACAATGGACAGAATTATCCTTCACCTTTCCTAAATACAAGGCCAAAATTAAGATAAAGGAAGGCTATGTAGTTTTTCCCTTTCTTCTTGCCATCCAGCGGCCATCTAGAATTTGTAAGGCAGAGAGACAGTCTGTGTATGTGTGTACAATTGTGTGCAATGTGGCAAATATTATTTCCCATTATTATTTATACAGGCTAAAAATTTACATGGTATATTTAAGTAATTCATCAATCTTATCTCTGATTTATCTAAAACATTTTAGGTAAACATCACAATGTTTAGTTTAAATTCTAGTCTCAGCAGTTACATTTGAAAAGGTTAAGTCTTATGACTTGTTGGTATTAATAATCCATTTGCAATTACCATACTAATTTGTTCCATATGCCTATAAAATATTTCTCTGAGCTACTAAATTATCACCTACTGAGAAGTTAAAAATATTTATTTGATACTTTTTCCAACAGAGAAGCAATTTTGCTTCAAGCCTGAGTGGTGCTAAATTGTATTTTGAAGTATATCCTATCAAGTAATATCATCTTCAAAGCTGTTAATTATATCCATGATTATCTAACAGGATTATTAATGTATTTTTTTCTGCTCTCAATATATCAATGATGGCAGAGAGACTGTTTTTGAGACTTGTCACTTTTCTAATTTGGATATTTTTGGAAAAATACGTTAAGTACTCAGGTTTCATTAACTTCTTAGGGATACTTAGATACGTACATGATATAAAGGAAAGTGAATAAAGAAATTGTGATAATAACGATGAAGTCCGATATCTAAATCTTTTCCTTATTTATTCATTTAATTATTGTTTAAACATTTCTAAATCTTATTTGTATATGAGGGAAAGCAGGAAGAGTTCCATGCCAGCAAGCCGATTTCTGGGTGATTCAAGTATTCAGGTAGTTCTGTGGCAGACTTTGGACCTTGGTAAGTCACCAGAAGTGACGAAGCTTCAGGTCTTACAAAGTAAAGCCAGAGTTGGGAAACACCTTGAAAATGAAAGAAACGACTTGAGAAAAAGAACTTCCTTGGTAAGATCAGACTGTTCTTTCTCCCTGTAATTTATAATTCTGTTCAGCAGCAAATAGAAAAAAATAAAATAAAATAAAATAAGAAAAGAAAGGAAAAGGGGAAAGAATAATCAAAGCCAAACTAGAATCAGAGGGAAAGAATGCAGAGGGAAAAGGTTCAGCCTTGAGCTCACAGTCTCTCCCAGTTTAGCTCTGGAACTGTAATCCTTTAATTGAAGCCTTGCTCTGTTCCAAAGCATTCAACTCTTATTAACAAATCTCATGAACTATTTGGAAAATATGATTGTTTGAGCCAACCAATGTCTTAGGTAAATTTGTATTTTAATTGCAAGAAGCTAGAGTATACTTTGAGACTACTTGAATTGGAAATGGTTTTCTTTTTTTCTTATTCTTTTACAGGAGCATAAGTAAATAAAGAGCAATAATGGAAACCTTCCTTAGAGTATGTAATGAACTACAGTTAGAGAATTATTTAAGAATGTGATTACTTTGACTGTGGTCATCTACAAAGTGCTGTGTTTATATAGGAGATACGCTTTTAAAGTGTACTTTTCCAATATGTATCTATCTATTTCACTGTTATTACAGGTATCAGAAATAAGAAAAAATATTTATTGAGATAAACTTACTTATTTCAGCATATATTTATTCAACATTTTCATGTATTACCTAAAATGAAAGATATTTTTCTTTTTCATTCTACCTTTTCTACAGAGGGGCTGAGGCTCCCTGCTTCTTTTAACTTCATCATCTTCTTTTATCAGAAGGCTGAAGGGGGAGATAATGAGCTAAAGAACAACTTTCACCACCCACTGGGAGGGAACTACTAGAAGAGTGACTAGTTGTAGTTAGTGATCAGCAACATCTGCCCTGTCCCTCCTTTCCTATCAGGGCAGCTGTGCCCTCTGACCTAGTGTGTGAAGTGGTGGATCAACTGCCCACCCTCTGAGCTGACCTCAGTTGTGTTGCTGTGTATGGATTCAAGTTAATTCAAAGGATGATGTACTTCTACATTGTAGTTATTCAGAATGCAACACTTTTGCCAATTTATATAAGAAATGAAGACTGAAGACTCTAGCTCCTGACTGCTCTTAAAATAAGCTGAGAGACCTAGTGAAAATTAAATTACTTATAACAATGTCTTTCCCATCTAACCTATATATAAATATTTGAATGTGCAGGATCAGATACCTGATCTGTAAAAGGATAGCGTTTGAGGGGATGGTCTCTGAGATGACCGGGCTCTGACAATCAATCACGTGACTATCAAAAACCTTACAAGACTCTGAACATAGCCCTTACTCCTATAGAAAGCCCAATGGAACTCACAGATGAAAAGAGAGCTTCACTTATTCTTTTGCTTTTTTTAAAAAAATGAGCTGGTTGTAACTTTGCACGTAAGTCTAATTGTGCACTTAGAAACAGATAGTAATGGAGGTTTACAGTTCTTTTTAACCTCTTGGAGAGTCCCAATACACACAGAACATTATATGGGCCAAAGAAACATCTGAACCTGGCCGGGCGCGGTGGCTCAAGCCTGTAATCCCAGCACTTTGGGAGGCCGAGACGGGCGGATCACGAGGTCAGGAGATCGAGACCTGGCTAACATGGTGAAACCCCGTCTCTACTAAAAAAATACAAAAAACTAGCCGGGCGAGGTGGCGGGCGCCTGTAGTCCCAGCTACTCGGGAGGCTGAGGCAGGAGAATGGCGTAAACCCGGGAGGCGGAGCTTGCAGTGAGCTGAGATCCGGCCACTGCACTCCAGCCCGGGCGACAGAGCAAGACTCCGTCTCAAAAAAAAAAAAAAAAAAAGAAACATCTGAACCTAGAAGTGGGGTTTAAATACTGATTCTGCCTTTTACTGGCTTTGTAACACTAGAAAAGTTACATATTCTCTGTAAACCAAGTATCACATCAAAGACAGTCGTTCCTATGTATTATCCCTCTCTCCCAGACAGCAATCTCACCTTTTCTGCTGCCTGCTAGACATTCTGTTTAGGATATCTCAATAATACCTTCAAATATCTGCCTAAAACAGAACTCCCTTCTTTGAAATACAGGATCACATTCCTTCTCCTTCCATCGACTCACCTTCTGCATAGACACCCAGATGCCCAGTTTAGTAAATAAGGATCATTTTTCCCCTCCTTTTATATCTCCTTCACATTCAATGAGTACAAAAATAAATTTCATTATTCTTCATCTTATTTCTGTGCTCAGTTTCCTTTTCTCCATTTCTATGGTCATTACCCTGGTTGAGATTATTGTGACTGTGTACCTGAAATAATGTAATAGATCACTTACAGGCATCAATGCCTTCCATAGCTTTCATTTCCACCCCCTTCGTTTTGTATACTACCTTCTGCTGCCAGTTTAATCTCCTTGAGGCACAGTTTTCATCCTGTCATTTTTCTTCTTAAAAGTCTTTAAATGGATCTCTTTGTGAACTGAATGAAGGCCAAACTGAAAGTGCCTCTGACACATATGAGTGTACATACCTTGGTGTGTCTCTTATACGAGGTCAATGAGGCTCTGACAATCGATGCACTTTCTCTGATGTTTTTTCATATTTAAATTCAGTTTTGCATTTTTGGCAAGGATACCAAAAAGTGAGGTTGTGACCTTCTCAACATATCTTATCCAAAGACTCTTGATGCCAATTTATTCCATTACTGAAAATGTTAACTTTGATCCCTTGGGGAGGGTGGCATTTGCCAGGTTTCTTCCCTACAAAGGCACTATATTTCTTTGTACTCTATAAGTGTCTCATGGGGAAATAATTTGAGAGAATTTAAATATCCTGTAATTTATCACACCTTTGCCACTAATTTTAGCATCCATTAATGATTCTTGCCTGAAACAACTATCACTGTGGTGTTTGCCAAATAGTAATTTTCTGGTTCAACAATTCCTTAACTTAGATACAAGTTGTAGTTTTATAGTAAGGAAAAGTTTTCTTTTCTCCTTTATTTATTTATTCATGCATTCATTCATTCATTTGTTCACTTATTTATGTTAGTACAGACACATGAATCCTTACGTAATTCTATGGGTTATAATCCATTATGATCAAGATTTATTTTGTTATTCAGTGGTTCCACATTTGACCTTTAGGATCACCAATCAAGTTGGCTACTTTGTCTTTTTGAAGTGTGCCTATTTTTCTTTCTTTTTTAACTCTTTGGTATTTTCTAGAACAAAATATTTATTTCAGGCTCATCTTATTTTTTTCTCCTTCAGCCTTGGATTCAACTGTTTCTCCAAGGAGCCATAGTTTTCTTATGTTGGAGAGTGGTATTTAGAAACCAAAGTCTGGGAATCTGTTGGGCTCACTGATGCGAGGGCATCCAGAATACCTGACCAGTACTCATGAAAATTGTCAAGGTCATAAAACACAAAGAAAGACTGAGGAACTGTTTCATATTAAAGGAGACTAAGGAAATATGACAACTAAATGCAAAGTGTGTTTTCGGATTGGATCCTGATCCAAAAAAGAACATTGGTGGAAAATTGGAGAAATTTGAATATGTTCTATAGATTAAGTAATATTCCATATTATATTATAATCTTATACATTTTATCCATACCAGAGACTGATTTAAGAAAAATCAGTCTTAACTCCTGACCTGGAAATAATATGAGAGTGCCTGAGTCATTCCATTGTTTTAAACCACTACTGGACTCCTCCCATTCCTTACAGTAATATTTTTCAAAGTGTGATCCATGAACAACCTGCATCAGATACTCTAACATTCCATATTAAAATGTAAAGTTTGAAAATTTAAAGCCCAAAGTCTGGGCTCCATCAAAAAGTTGCTGAGTTTTAATTTATGGGTAAGAGAGTCCTCAAAATTTCTGTACATATGATTTTCATGTACCCTACTGTTTGAGGACTACTGGCCTAGGCCTTTATCAGTATACTTCAATCCAAGATATTTATGGGAGCATCCAGTCTTCCATGGTCTGGTTCTTATTAATTTCTGAGTTGCTTTTTTTTTGCTTGCCACTCCTTGAGACACTACATTTTTCTACTATAAATTCCTGTCCCCCCTTGCTTATGCTTTGCTCTTTCACTTGTTTATACTTTTATCATTTCCTCTGCCTGACGTAGCTATCCCACCTTACTTCACTTGATCCACTCATAAATCTATTTTAAGTCCTCACGGAGGTGTTCTCTGCTCCAAGCCTTCCTGGCTTCCCCAGGTAAACTGCAAGCCTCACATTACACACCAGAGAGTTCTGTTACCACAAAGGACTATGAATAAGCTTTGTTAGCATGCTTGCACATAGTTCCTATTCAGTAAAGTTTTAGCAAAATGGGTTAATAACTAACTGACTTGCGGGAAGTTTCTATATGGATTCTATCTACTATCTTTTGTTGTGTGAGAAATCATTACTAAATTTAGGGGCTTGAAATAACAACTATTTGGCTCATAAACCTGTGGGTTGGAAATTTGGTCTAGAATCAGCTAGGCGGTTTTTCTGTTGATACAATTGGACTAACCCATGTGTCTGTGGGCAGCTGCTGGTCAGTGAAAAGGCTCTGCTTCTGGGGATTGGCTGACTATTGGGTAGAGCCATAGCCATAGCTATGCCGTGAACCTTCCTCTGAAAGGCTAGACTGAACTTGGGCTTGTGCAAATGGAGGTGGCGGGTTCTCAGAGAGAGATAGAGAGGGAGAAGTAAGAAAGAAACTGAAAGTTATTTTCATGCTTATGCTCAGAACTAGACAGTATCATTTCTGTCTCTTTCTATTAGCCAAAGCAAGTCCCAACACCACCCCAAATTCAAGAATGGGCAAACAGACTCAGGTTCTTGATTGGAGGTACTCAAATGTTTATGGTCATTTTTGCAATCAACTCCATGGCTCTAATGCATATGAATTGATGATTGTAATTTACAATGTAACTATAACCTGGATTCTAATTTTCTATTTCTATCAACTGCTATTGCCTTGTAGATAGGCCTCATTTCATTTTAATCTTCAAACCATTCTGTTACAAAATGTTGCTGCTGCTTTTTCAGCCCTGTCACCTTATTCCCCTTCAATTTGCCTATTCTAGAGAACCCTTTGCATCTATTGATCGGAAACACAGATAAGGATGTACTATTCAATTAAATACTTGAATTTAGTTACATCTTAAAATGAAGCCAACATTCTCAGGCACAGCAAACTGTGGACTCTAAGTATGACACTGAACAAGTTGCCAATAAGAAAGCACATCATTTTTGTAACCTTGATTTTTTCCTTTCATTGTCAGTTTTTCTGTCTTAAAAAATTGACAAAATCCTGCTTTCATTTTGTCATATCAGTTGGCCTATTTTCTTTGTAAAAGCAGTGTTCATCTTTCTGCCTAGTAGAGGTACTCTTCACTGCTAAGCAGAGCTGTCTTTAAAGTTACAGCCATCTTAGGGGCATGTCCCTTGGCCTCTTTACTGGTAGGGTGAGAGGTGCTTTGACTTAGAGTTTGTGTGTTGAACCCTAGTGTTTATTATTGACATATGCACCTTTGTATTCCGATTTCCACAGTCAATCTGGTAAATTCAACTACACTGGCATTTAGTTTGATTTTCTTATCCACCTTGGAAAAAAGTAGCTTTATCTAACATTTTGCAAATAACATGAGAAGAGAGAATGGCGTGGAAATTATTAAGAATACCTGTTGGACGGAGGTTGAGATCTGAGAAGGGACAGACTGCCTGCTCAAGTGGATCCCTGACCCCTGAGTAGCCTAACTGGGAGACATCCCCCACCAGGGGCAGTCTGACACCCCACACCTCACAGGGTGGAGTACACCCCTGAGAGGAAGCTTCCAAAGTAAGAATCAGACAGGTACACTCGCTGTTCAGCTGTCTTCTGCAACCTCTGCTGCTGATACCCAGGCAAACAGGGTCTGGAGTGGACCTCAAGCAATCTCCAACAGACCTACAGCTGAGGGTCCTGACTGTCAGAAGGAAAACTATCAAACAGGAAGGACACCTATACCAAAACCCCATCAGTACGTCACCATCATCAAAGACCAGAGACAGATAAAACCACAAAGATAGGGAAAAAGCAGGGCAGAAAAGCTGGAAATTCAAAAAATAAGAGCACAT
>NW_016803176.1:21865-44929 GCF_001698545.2 Rhinopithecus bieti
AAAAAAAAAAAAAAAAAAAAAAAAAAAAGAATACCTGTTGGTTTTCTACCGTAGGGAGTTTATTTTCTTTTTTGCCTATTATCTCTCTAGTTTTTTTCTTATGGATTCTAAATAAAACTCTCAGAAATCTTTTGTTTTCTTTAACACAAAATGGATTTTGTGCAAGCACTTGGGAATTGGACAATTTTATTTTCAAACAGCGATAGGATGTCTTTCTTATTTTTCAAGGACACCTTGGCCACAAGTACTTTCCTGCTCTTGGTCTCCTTGAAGCTTGGCATGCAATCCTGGTATTCATTGAGGGGAAAAAGTCCTAGAATTTGCTTTGTGACCTGGGCTATATGGGATGTAAGTATATGTTTCAAAACTTAATGCATAAATCTGCTACTTTTGATACAGTCTGGCTCATGGAGAGATGGGATTTAGCTGCTTATAATGAGAATTTGATGTGACTGGAAATTGAACAGAAGCATCTTTTTATTGAAGGTACTGAGGCTTATAACAATCATTCACTGGCAGAAGTCATTGTTTTTCTCATTACATTTCAGTGCTTCATGAGAAAATACCTATCTTTGTTCAAGCAAGAAAACACTTGGTAACTTTCCCTTTACATCCACTTAAAGCAAAATGATGTAGTGAGAACCCCTACTCTACTTTAAAGATGTGCCTCAGTTTTCCTCTATGTTAAAACCTTCTTTCCTCTTCCTAGGTCAGAACTGACCTTTTATAAAATTTCACTTTTCCTGTTTTTCCCCCTGTGAGAAGTGAGGATCTTAATCAAAAGAAAAAAGGAAAAAAGAAAAGAAAAGAGAAGGAAAAAATAATTCTAGACATACTACTGCTGAAGGTTTGAAATGAACATAGAAACTCTCTGCAAAAAAATTATTTTCAGGCTTTAGACAGAACCTTTTTTACAGTGTGCATATAAACATTTCAATCTTACAGATCTTAAAAGAAGATGAGCACCCTAAAACATATTGAATTAGATATTGAATTGACGTTGAAAGAAAGACATTCTAATCTCTTGCTCTATTCACAAATCAACTTTAGAAATTTTAATAAGTCAGCCAGACACTGTGGCTCACGCCTGTAATCCCAGCACTTTGGGAGGCTGAGGCAGGCGAATCATGAGTTCAGGAGTTGGAGACCAGCCTGGCCAATATGGTGAAACCCCATCTCTACTAAAAATACAAAAACATTAACCAGGTGTGGTGGCCCACACCTGTAGTCCCAGCTACTCCAGAGGCCAAGGCAGAAGAATCGCTTGAACCCGGGAGGCAGAGGTTGCTGTGAGCCGAGATCGCGCCACTACACTCCAACCTGGGCAAAGAGCGAGACTCCGTCTCAAAAAACAAACAAACAAAAAAACAAAGAAACTTTAACAAGTCATATAACCTTTCTGCTTCAATGTTTCCATTTATAAAATGGGGATCTAGACAAGTGAAATAATTTTGTGAATTAGTTTCTTCCTCAAAAGTATTTTTTAAATCTCAAGTCTCTTTTAAAACAGTATTATATTTTTTTCTTCCATAATAGAGACTACCTCCAGAAAATCAGTGAGTAGAGAATTTTGTAATTATTAATTTGGTCTTCTACCACATTGAATTAAAAAATTAAATTATGATCTTTTACAGAAGTGTAAATTATACTATTAGTGAGTTTAGCTCTAACATATATTTTCTGTTACATTTAAGTGCTGTCTTATTAAATACTTTTCTGGGGAATTCATAATATGGATTTGGCAGTAATTCCCTGTGGAAAAAACAAATGATAATAAAAAGGTCACTTTAGTTTTCACCAAAATGACAGTCGAGATTTTATCAATCTATGTGAGACGGGTTTTTTAAAAATTAGTAGTTGTGATGGTAAATATTGAGTGTCAACTTGACTGCATTGAAGGATGCAAAGTACTGTTTCTGGGTGTGTCTGTGGGAGTCTTGCCAAAGGAGATACATTTGAGTCGGTGCAGTGGGAGAGGCAGACCCACCTTCAATCTGGGTGGGCACCATCTAATCAGCTGGCAGCACAGCTAGGATAAAGCAGGCAGAAGATGTTGGAAAGAGCAGACTTGCTGAGTCTTCTGAACTTCATCTTTCTCCTGTGCTGGATGTTTCCTGCCCTCGAACATCAGACTCCGTGTTTTTCAGCCTTTGGACTCTTGGACTTACACCTGTGGTTTGCCAGGGCCTCTTGGGCCTTCGGCCACAGGTTGAAGGCTACACTGTTGGCCTCCCTACTTTTGAGGTTTGGGAACTTGAACTGGCTTCCTTGCTCCTCAGCTTGCAGACAGCCTATTGTGGAACTTCACCTTGTGATCGTGTGAGTCAATTCTCGTAATAAACTCCCCTTCGTATGTACATCTATCCTATCCCTCTAGAGAACCCTGACTAATACAATAGTAGTAGTATTTGTGAGCTTTCAGAATTAAGAAGTATCTTAAATTCCACAGACGAGGCTGATTGTCTTGTGCCCATGCAGTGTCTACGCTGACCCTTTTCCTGCTCAGCCTGCTTAGGAGAGGCACATGGCTGAGGCAGGGAAGGAAAACACAGGCTGTTAGCATTGAGGATTAGATCTTACTTATAGCACTTCACTTCCGTAGCAATCTCAATAGAGAAAACATGTCTTGATAAACCCCCTTCTGTGAAATTGGAGAGGAGCTATTTGTTTGTGTTTATTTCCTGCCGCTTATCTGATGTGATGTCCTGAGATGTAATGAGGCTTTTAGAGATACCAGTCCTCATATACCACCTAGATGCCTCTAGGCAAGTGAGATGGACAGAATGGCATTAGCTCTATTCTTGTTGTAGATTTTAAATTGTATAAAACTATGTTCATGAGTGAAATGTAAATAAATAACTGAAACTTTTTTTTCAACATATGATAATAGAAAGAAGATCAAGCAAGAATAAAGGGAAATTCAATGACTTGCTCTTCTTATTTTTAGTATACTCTTGGTAGAATGTTCAATTTATACATTGAGAGTTTAAAGTACTTTAATGACATGTCTAGTTAAACTAGTGACATAAATAATATATATATGGTTATCACAGGTTTATGTTTAAAGGGCTATGATTACAAGATAAATATGTGTAGAAGTGTGGGCGGCACTCTAGAATTAAATCACAATATTGATAAAAAAGACATCCTTGCTATTTTATGCTTTTGAATGTTATATGCTATTACATGTAAAAATGAGAGGTAATTGCCCCATTTTGCCTCTCAGTTTTTAAATGAATTTCGAGTGAATCTCAAATGAATCTCAAGTTTCATTTTTTAATGAATCTTGATTCATTAAAACAAGGTACACATTAACAATTAAATTTAAATAATTCTCAAGCCACAAAGATAAAAGAAACAAAAGCAGAACAGTGAAAAAAACTTGCAATAGCACCACCACTCTCTGATATCTTAGGTTCTCTCAGCTTTTGATGTAGGCACTACCATTTTATGACCCTATTAGTCCATATTCATTCCTTTTTATCACATTTACTGCAAATCACTTTGTTTACTACCAACTAAAAATGAGAAGCACTGTAACAACTGAGAGTGCATTAATCCTTTAACTGACACAGTTGCAGAAATTCCAGAGTTGTGTCGACTGAAATCATTGTGCACCAGACATTATTAGCATTCCTGACCTACAGTTCTCCACTTTCGGCTGCATGGAGAAGTTGGGTTTCGCAGCGTTCTAACAGATGGGTGGGACTCTGTGTTTACTTCTAGTTAATAAACTGAGACAGAAGGGGATATATGTCAGTTCCAGGCTGAGGCAGTAAAAACCCCATGTAATTGTTCAGTCTTCACCTGACAGGCTATCAAGGACACATACTCCTGATGAAGCTTCAAAAAATTGAGGCTTCCTTTAACCCAGGCCTCTAGTTACTATACATAGTAGATTTTTCCCCACCCCCACAACACCCACTGAATTATACCAAGAAGGAGAAATGAATGTATCTTGTGTTAACTCACTGAGATTTCCAGATGGATTTGTTAACAATGGCACACCATAGCCTGAATAATACCTATGGATTATAGAATTTCTTCACTTTTAGGATCTATATTTATATATATTAGTAATAACTTTTTCTAAGAGAAGATCTATTTCCTCCCTAACTTTTGGTTTTTGTCTTTCTTTTTTCCTTCTTTTTGCTGCCAAAACCAAATTGGCAAAGTCTTATTTGGGGCAGGCAGGATGATTAAATTTGGAAGTCAATGAGGATGTAAGGAATTGGGTGCAGGAAAAATAAGTGCTATGAATCCAGAGAACAGGGCAAAGTAAGACTGGATATCTGTCAAGCCATGACAGACAACATGGACAAGTGATCTGAGTACACAGACTGAGCTCAAGATCTGGGGGTCAGGGTTTTGAAAAGAGCTTGGACAGAGGAATGATACCATGGTTAGAAACTGTGGGCTCTTCCAGAAGTTTGAGATGATAGGTACAGTTCAGAATTTAGAATGAAGAATGGGACCCGTGTCTTAGGATGCAAATGGACAAATAGGATTACCATGGTTGGTACCAGAGATACAGGTCAAGAGCTGCAAAGGAAGTAGAGCCTTAGATATAGAACTGGAAAGTGAGGTCAAAACAGAGTTAGAAACAGGATTGACTTTGTCATTGAACAGTTCATTTTGTGGCAGCCTGATGGCCCTCAGGGGCAGGACCAGAACCTAGAAGGGGTAATAGGTGAATGAGCACATAGATGGAACTAGAAACTCTGCAAGAACAGACAGTAGAGGTCATTATAGTAGGGAACCCTACCCTTTCTGATAGACCTATTTTAGGGGGCCCAATTCCTTTTTATATGGAATATAAATTATTTTAGTTGCATCTTATATTTCATCACTGGTATTCCTTATTGTTACCTCTAGTATTTTTTCTATTTGTTAGGTATCTATAACAACTTCCGACATGTTGGAGTTAATGTTTACCAAGGCTGTATCTTAAACAGGTTTTGCACTGTAGTGTGGAACTATGCCTGGACATTGGGAGCATGTGTCTGCAGTCCTGAGTATATTCCCAGATTCTGCCACTAACTCCTGCCCGTGAACAGCCAGCTGGGCAGGTGGCCTCTCTGGCCTCAGTTTCTTCTTCGTGGAGGCTGTGTGTCTGTGTGTGAGTGGGAGGTGGGGGCTGGTAGACTAGGTGAACTTCAAGGTCTGTGTGTCTCTCCCGGTCTTTGAAGTAATTCTTTACAGTGAGTCTGACCTTCACAGAGGTTTCATTTCTGGGAACTAAAGGAGCTTTTACATACTCTTCTTGTTCTCCTCTTCTTCATGTTGCGCTTAACATCTGAGCCTAAATTTAGTTCAACTTTTATCCATTCTTTATGTTCTCCTCTCTACAATTCTTGCCCCAAATTTCCCATCAGCTGCCCTACCCTGGAGAACTGCCGGCCTTCCTTCTCTAGCATTGTTAGCAGTTGTGAGTGCTTAGAAAGATGCTCACACCTGCAACAGCAACTCTCTCCAGGCAGCCTATTTGAAAGCGTCTCTTAGGTGCAGCTGTGTGAAAACTTGGCTAGGGATATAATATTGGAGGTTGGCTACTAGACCTCCGGTGGTCATGACAGGGCAGTTTTGAGGAGGGGCTTTGTGCTGTATTGGTTTTGATATATCTAATAAAGAGAAGATAAAGCCTCTTCCAGCCCTCTGTCTTCTATTCTCCTGCCTGCATATATGAGGAGATAGTGAAGTTTCCTAGGTATCGGCTTAGATGATAAAAAACTGCAATCGATACTTTCCCCTGCAATTTGCATGCTGCTTTCAGGCCCCTATCCCTCCTACTGCAACTGCTAACCTTGTCTTTCTGACTCAAATTGGAAATAAAACTGTCTTAGGTGATATAAAACATTTGTTTTTCCTAAATAACACATCAGCAGGAAATCATCACATGCATGCCTCCCCTTCTTCTCAAGGTTAACATCCCAGGCTGGACTTATGGTCTTTTTCTATCTGACCTGAGCTGCCTCTCCTTCCCAGGGGACTCCATTTCGGTCATTGGTACCCACTTTCATACCAGCCTCCAACCCTCAGATTCTTTCTTTATGCATCTTTCTCCTTTATTCCCAAATCTACCCAAGTATTAAAATGTCTTTCTCTTTCCCCAAACTTCCTTTTCTTCTATTTAAATTACCATAATTCTAATCCATGTCCTCATTTTAAAAATAACAGTTTTTCTTCACTTACGTATAATTAGAACTCCTGTCTGGAGCCACGGACCCAGTAATGACTTACCGTCGTTACCAAGGAGTGATGTGGTGTTGTTCCCACACAGTTGGTGACAGTGGGAACACAGTGTACTTGGACCAAAGAAGTTTCTTGGTCTTGGCTAGTATAAAAAGAAGAGACTCATGTGACTCATGCTCAGAAGCCACACCTTTGACTAACCACAGAAGACAGGACAGAACTTTCTTCTACCTAACTAAAGATCTGGGTTCTGATCGCAGCTTTGGCTCTTAGTTTGTAACACAATGAAGTTCTGAGCCTCAGTTCCTATCAATTAAAGAGTTGAAATTTATCCCATCTTTACAATCTTGCCTCTGTATCCTCATAAGTTACCCACAGCTAAGAACTCTCCTCGCTTACTGAAAAGATATGTATCTATCTATCTATGTACACACACACACACACACGCACACTCTCTCTCTCTTTCTGCTAGTAGACAGAAACATAGAAATGCCTTTTAAATTTTTTAAAGCAGCTTCAAGGTTCTCACCCTATGAAAGTTAACTCTGGAGTCTGTATAAATCAACTGTAAAATAGCCATTTACAATTATTCAGTGCCTAACAAATACACAAATACATGAGATAGACTGCATTGTAGCCAAATCTTATAGATTCTCCCTTCTTAACATCTTTCACATTTACCTCTTTTCTCGAATGCTGTAGCTGCTCTCCTTATAAATAAAAATGCTTACACCTCTCACCAGGGCTGCTGAACTAGCTTTCTAAATATGGTATCTTTGCCAAAGCTTTTTCAGTCTACAATTTGCCCTTCACAGTGTGCCCGAGTGACCTGTAGAAGTCCCAGTGGCTACACTCTGATGGCTTGAAGCTCATCTGCAGGTTCTATTTCCCACTCTGTCTCATAACCCATCTCTTTTCGGTTGCTATGGTTCATAGCCATCCTGCAGGCTGATATTTGGATTCTTCATGGCTTTTACTTTTAACATTCTCCAGTTGGATGTGTCGGATTCTCCTCAGCTACATGTGGTGCTTCCTGGGTGCCAATCTTTTAAATCCTGATCGCCTGCCATCCCCCAGGCCCTTAGGACCCCAGCATGGATGTAGTTGATGTTAAGAGAGTATATAGGAATTTGTAGACAAAGAGTTTGGGGCATAGCTTTCCCACAGAGGGAATAGCATCCGCTGAAGCTCATTGGTGGTAAAAACATGGTATGTTGAATGCATCATTTTTCAAACTCTTTTTGGATATTGTCTTTGATTACAAATAATGTTCATCATGAATGCAGTATACAAACATTTGAAAGAAAAGTTCTAACAACACTCTTTTTCTCCCATTACATTAAAATGAAATTCTGACTTTGACAAACTAAATTGTTTTCACACCTTACTAAAATTCATTAGTGAGGTTGACAACACAAAGACACTAGTTTAAGGTTCAGAGTGGGTAGAGCCCAGGGTGTGAGGGGTAGTTTGATGTAAGGTGAAGCCAGAAAGGGAAGTGAAAACAAATCTCACAGTACCCTGTCCAGTAGTTAAGCTTGCCTTTCATTAGCCTGAAATCCACTAAAAGGTTTAAATAGGGGGCACTTGGAGGGTATGACATGAGCAGAGTTGCTTTATATTCCTACTGATTTGAGGAGATCAAGAGTAGGCATGGGAGACCAGTTAGAGGAATTTCTTTTCTTTTCTTTTCTTTTTTTTTTTAACTATGGCAAGTGCGAAAATAATAGTAATGGACTGTGGAGTTGGTGGAGGAGATGGAAACGTGGACAGTTTGAAGTTCTTTCGTAGAAAACATTTGTCATTCTGGGTGACGGTGGATCTGGAATGGAAGAAAGTAGATGACTCTGGCTTTTTTCTTTTTCCTTTTTGTTGAGATGGAGTTTCACTCTTGTTGCCCAGGCTGGAGTGAAGTGCGCAATCTCAGCTCACTGCAACCTCCGCCTTCAGGATTCAAATGATTCTCCTGCCTCACCCTCCCAAGTATCTGGGATTAGAGGCGCCTGCCACCACGCCCAGCTAATTTTTGTATTTTTAGTAGAGACGGGGTTTCACCATGTTGGCCAGGCCGGTCTCAATCTCCTGACCTTGTGATCCGCCCACCTCGGCCTCCCAAAATGCTGAGATTACAGGCTTGAGCCACCGCGCCCGGCTCACCTTGCTTTTTAGCTAGTGGAATAAGACTGATGGTTCAGCCATTCATTGAGAAATGAACACAGAAGAAAAGGGAAAGGTGTATCTTGACATGGTGGTTTCCAGAAGCAGACCTCAAGACAGGTTTATTAAAGCCAAGGGGATATGAAAGGGCATAGAAAGCAGTCTTTTCTACAGGTTACTTTGAGGAAGGTGAAGATGGAGGCGGCATCTTGAACTTAGTTTTAGATTTATTGCACTTGACGTAACTTTTCAGACATACAAATAGAGATAACAAGTTGGATATATAAGTCTAGGTTTCAAAAGATAGTGGGAATGTGGAGTCTTCTGTGCAGAAGTGATAATGAAAGTAGTGGTTAATATTGTTTATTGGAAGAAACTACAGGGTGAGAAAACAAGAGAGCTTCTGACTCAGCTCTGAGAAATCTGGACATTGAGGGCCAAGTAAGGGAATTTGGTACTAAAAAGAAAGCTGAGAGGAGTTTTAGACGAATAGAACAGAAACCAGAAAAATCCAAGCCTTAAAAACCAAGGGAAGATAATAGGGTAATACTTAGAGAAGGAAGGAGAGGTCTTCAGACTACTGTATTGCTTAGAGGACTGAAAATGTCTATTGTATCTTGCATAATGGAAATTTATTGATCTCCAAAACGAAAGCT
Source organism: Rhinopithecus bieti (assembly GCF_001698545.2). Lineage (NCBI taxonomy): Eukaryota > Metazoa > Chordata > Mammalia > Primates > Cercopithecidae > Rhinopithecus > Rhinopithecus bieti. The sequence goes on from NW_016803176.1 coordinate 30,871, forward strand.
ATTTTGGTAATGCAATGAAGGTAGGAGATATAGAGAGCATAGTGATTATGAGGACTATAGAGCAGTACTGCCTGTGTTCAATTGTGTCTCCAAAGCTGTGCAACTTTCGGCAAGTAACTTGCCCTTTCTGAGTCTTAGTTTTCTCATCTTTAAAATTGGGATGACAATTATTCCTACCTGTAGAGTTGCTGTAATATGAAGACATAATGTAATAAAATACTTACAGCAGTGTCTGACAGATGGTAAGTATTAAGTGATAGCAACTGTTAATTTTATTCTTTGTATTCTCAGAAAGTCAATGTTGCCTCCTTCTCCAAATTCTCTCTAATCCTTGGTATTGCACTTTCCAAGAATATTCCTAGGTTTTGGTGATATGTGACACCTACAAAAAATTCAAAAACCTACCTAATCACCAATCTGGTGTAGGAATTCATTTCTCTAAGCCTGTACTCAGACAGACAGTGCAGGGTCGCAGTAAGTAACTTCTTTTTTTTTTTTTTTTTTTTTTTTTTTAGACTTCAAGTTTTAAGGAATTCTGTATATAATTAGGTTAGTTTACTTAATAAACTTCAAGGTTCTATGTTGTGAGGATCCTAGATTAGCAGCCTCAGCATCATTGGGAAGCCAGTTAGAAATGCAGAATCTCAGGTTCTACCCAGACCTGCTAATCAGAATCTTCCCTTTAGCAAGGATTCTAGTTGATTCACACACACATCAAAATTTAAAAAGCATTTGTTTTGAGAGTTCATTTAGCATTTCTTACACTTGGTTTTTTGCCACAAATATTCAATTTCAAAGAGCCTCCTTACTCAAATTCTGTAAGAGTGATTTCAGAGTACTTTCCACAGCTTTCCTGTGACTCTGTGGTAGAAATCCCAGGACTCTGGTTGATGCTGAGTCAATTGCTACTTCTCTGAAATAGGTCCCCTGCCACTTGACATTTATATGCCTCTGGTTCAGAACGAGAGGAAGGATTTAAACAAGGTGCAACTGTCTATTGCATCAGAGTTCAAATGAACCACAACAGGACCTAAAATATAGCCCTAGTGTCAGCTAGAGTATTTCTAACCTCAAAAATAGATAAAATTGGCTCAAATTACTATTCTATACCCTAGGGAAGTCTTATGCCTTCTTGCCATCCAATTTTTTAAAGTTTCCTATATGTAATTGACATTCTCTTGGCCATATGTCACTCTGAGCTTCTGCTTCCACTGAGTTGGTTTAGTTTATGAATCAGTTTGCCAGTCTAGCATCCTGCTACAGTTCTACTGCATGATAACACAGATACAGAGCTCAAACTTCTCTCACTTTCCAGAAAAACGAATAAACAGAAACACTCACATGAGACCTTTGTGTATATCACAAATTATAATAGGTTTGAGGAGATGGAAGGGATTTACATCACTGCAATGCAAATAATTTAAAAGTAAAACATTTAGGCAATCATTGTTTTAAAATGTGCTTTTGGACATTTTTACACCTTGGGACCCGGGTTCCTACCTTGTCTCTTTACCCTCCCTCTCTCCTCCCTTTTATTTCTGTGCAGTCCCAAAAAGATAATCACAAAAGGAAAATGGTCCCACGAGTTCTTTCCATCTTTTAGTTCACTTTAATTTAGTATTTAGGCTTCCTTTGTAAACCCAGACTCTGCTGAAGCTTTGAAAAGGCTACTTGTCATGCCATGTAACCAAAAATGGAGTTGACTCCCTCAGAAACACATGGGTCGAGTATGGGGACAAGGGCCTCGTCCAAGGAAATTGGATGCTGTTGCCAGAGGAAGAATGTGTGCTTGCTAGGCAGTCATAAAACAACAAATGGCCGCTTCGTAAAACAACAAATGGTCACTTCTTCTGGGCAGAGTCGCCTCCTGTTTCCCTTGTTTCCATGACTCTTTACAATTCCTTGGTTAGAACATTTACTAGTTTGTGTTATCACTTCCTATTTTGTATTAAGTTATTTCATATGTGCCAAGCAAACTACTTGTGATTTATGTACTTTAACTCTTTCATACTCACAACACCATTAGCAAGGTAAGTATTATTTTTGTCATTTTATACTTGAGGAGACTGGAATTATGGAATTTAAGTTTTACCCATAGCGACACAGCCAGATAATTACCCAGGTAATTTATTTGCGTATCTGTCTCCCTAACTAGACTGGGCTTTTGTGAAAGTAAGAACCATGTTTTAATATGTGACTTTGAAGTACTTGGTCCTCTAGTACTTTGCAGAGCCTCAGTAATTGTTTGAATTGAATGAACGTTTCAAAGGTGCAAGGGATGAGAGAAAAATCTAGCTTCTTGGCAGTAAAGTTATATAATGACGAAAGTGAGAGATCAAGAGATAGGAAAGAAAACACTTGAAAAGAATTTCTATTCTGGATAAGTTCCCTTATCTCAGAGAAGTTGAACTCTCCCACCTCAAAGAGATTAAAATAAAGAATAAGGTATGCCTATTCTCTTGAGCCACTTCTCTACCAAGATTACTAACATCCTGGTTTGTTCATTTTGAGTTCACAGACCTTAATTATGTACCACCCAGCATGAATCATCCTGTCTGTTCCTATGGAGAATATCAATTTGTCTTCCAGACTATGCAGCAGAGCAAAGCTTCCTTCTGGCACTACAGGAAAGAATGAGCAAGAAAGCACAATAGAATCTCCTGTGCCCACCACGTAGTGAGCATTTTCCACCCTGAGATGATAATAACCTGACCTATGACCACCACTTGGCTCTGATACTTGACTGTTTTAATCAGAGGTATTAGCCTTGTTGTTGTGGCACCCTAGACAGGTCATTTACCCCCTGGGAGCCTCAGTCATCATTTTAAGCAAAAGGACAGTTGTTCCTGAAAGTGAAAATTCACCAGCCTGCTAGAACAGGCTCAAATGCACCTGGCTTTTAAAATGCCATTTCCCCCTCCTCCTAATACACTGGGCTATTGCCTTATCTATTTATTGACATGGAAACCAAAACATAAGGTAACATCTCACCTACCTGGAATTTAATTTTTCTGAAACCTCAGAGAGCTATGGAATAAAGCCAGGAAGAGATGTTTACCAGGAAGTAAGCAAATAAGATTTCTGACCTGTCATAGGCCCCTGCCTGATAACCCATGCCTATTAACTGAATGTAAGCCCATCAGGTTACTTACCAGATCTCCATGACATCCCTGTTTAACCATCCAAGGAATGAATTCTTTTCTAAGCCAGAATCAAAATAGGATAGTTGAGGGGCCATATAAAAAGCACACAGTCTCTCTCCCTTTCATTGTGCTTTTTTTCAATATACGGTCACCCTAGAGAAGGCAAAGACATCTTAGTCATTGGAATTCACCCAGGTCACTTCCCATGGCTTGCTCCTTCCAGCAGCTCATGCCTGGTGTTTTGGTTTCTGCACCCACCCCTCACTTTGGCTTTGTACCTTCAACTCCAGCATTTGGTCAGACTCCCTGACTGGGGAGCCAGGTTAGATCACTCTCCTAAATCTTCTCTGCACATGCTCCAGAAACTGACATCCAGTCATTACCCTCTGGTGGTCATGGGCTCCCGTGCTTCTCCCACATTCCAGAACTGCCCTACTTATGATTACAGTGCACACTATGGAAGGATGAGATTTCATCAACAACAGTAATGGGGGTGAACATAGACCCTAACCGGGGAGAAGAGAAAATAACTACAAAAGGCAGCAGCAGAAGAAATGAAAGCATAGGTGATGATGCTGTGCAGTGTGGGTTAAGTGAAAGGACTTTGGATAAGAAGTTGGGAGACCTGAGTTAGATCACTGTTGTGTCCACTTAATTAAATTCCATCACTCTTCTCTTGACATTAGTGTCCTCATCTGTAATTGAGAAGGCTGGACAAGCTCTCAAGTCCCATTTCATTCTGACATTGTATAATTCTAGAGGCAATAGAGAGTACCCATTTTTGAGGGACTCACAGACATCATTTTATTATAGCACAGTATAATTAATATTCACAATGATGACTTTGGGCCATCAAAGAAAATTGCATTATGTTTAATGTGCTTTTAAGGAAGCCTTATAAAATTTAATACATTTTACAATGATTTTCTGTCAAAACATTAAATGAATATATATATGTATATATATATGTATGTATGTATACACACACACACACAGACACATCTGTATGCACTATATTTGGTACTTAGGTAACCCCTCTGTTATTCTGAAGGCATGTCATCTTGAATGACTCACATTTCAAGGATTCTGTAGAATGAAGCTCTATTGTATCTACAAAACAATTGAGCAAAATTACTGTTTCATACTGAGGCGTTTACCAATACCACAAAAAAAGTTCCGAATTAAACAATTTAGATGAGTTGTTATGGGGGCAATTAAGTTTTAATGTGTTCGCTTCATGTCATATTTCTTCCCTCTGTAAGACAAGAGCACTTGAATTAGTTAGACTCTTCTAGGAATTTATATATTGATCTTTTCATTTGTATTTCAGAAAGTAGAGTTTTCCTTTGATGACCTTTGTTGTCTCTCTGTTTGGATGTTTATATTCTTTGAAATACTTTCACTGTTGTTCCATTACTAACAGAAGGGCTTAAAACACTCAGGTCACTGCATGCAGTTTCTACACATTAGCCATCGAGTCTGTGACTCTCTCAACTTTCTGTCATGCTGGAAACATTGCTCTGTCATGACTAGTACTTGGCAACTTGGTTCTTCCACCATTTAAGCCTTCCAAAGAGATGTCTGCCTCTATTGTACAGAAGTTTGAGAAACTGTCTACTTTCAAAGCTGTTCATTTGGGATTCTCTCCAAGCTTAACATTGGCCAGAGTCACAGCCTATTTTCCCGCCTCAAGTATGACCTCTATTAATAACAAGCCTTAGCTTGTAGCTGTCTTGAAGAAAAATGTTTTAGCTTTCCTCTCAATCTTTAAGAGTTCAAGCTCTCAAATAAAACATGGTGGCAATAAATTCATAAAGTTGCATTGTTTTTGCCTGAATATTCCAGGACCAATGATTGCTTATGAATTCCCATAATATTTTAGTCTGAAGAAGAGACCAAGGTATGACACATGAGGTTCTAAATTGGTCCCTAAATTTGTTTTCCACAGATAAGAAAACAGGATACAATGAAAAGTGAGGAGTCGTTTTTTCAATGTAAATTCTTAGAGATGACATTTTCCTTTCAGGAAATGTAAAAGTAGTCTTTTTCTACTAGCCAGTGTTTGAGCCTCATTCAACACACTGTCGCTTCAGCCAAGTCACTTAACTTTCATGGTTTTCAGATTTCCTGAGACATAAAATGGGGCATAAACTTTGTGACCTCCCATGGCCCATTTGGCTCTTTTACTCTCTGATTTGCTAGTGATCCAGAAGGTGAAGGACACTTTTCTCTTGCCAAATTTTGCTAATTGGGTTGCAGAAAATTAGTGCAGGGTTTTGGAGCCACTCATAAGTATTTATGTCTAGCTATTGCTCAGGCAATCTTTCAAGACTTGAGGGGTCAGAAGCTGAAACATCCTTCATTAAATCTGTGAGATCCCCAGAGCTTGGTGAGAGGGTTAGGGCATGCTCTATTTTGTCAGGATGTTTAATTCTTAAAAAAAATCTCAGTAGCATTCTTAGAGACCTCAGACTCCATAAATACTGCTTGCATACAAAACACTAATTTAGGGGTATGCTGTATGAATTTGCAGGATGTAATTGTCTAGCTTTTTGCAAGCTTATTTGCCATCCTCATTGCCATGGGAAAGTAAAAAAAAAAAAAAAAAAAAAAAAGTACTGGGATCAGGAAGAGGGGAATAAAGAACATATATATTGCTATACAGTAGGAAATATGCAGAGAATCAAAAGTATGATTTCAAAGAATCTTGAATGAAACAAATGGTCAAAAATATTAAGTTAACTGAAATAATCTAGTAAAATAATTTATATTGCGATCATAATTTTGAAAAAACATAAAATATTGCTTACATCTGGATGGTAAAATTATAGATACTTTCTATATTCTTTATATTTATCTGTAATTTCTTAATATAACTCAGCAAGCATGTTTTATGTTTATAAATGGGAAAGTTAGTTGTATTAGGAATTTAGCATCCCTCTCAACCACTTCTTCTATGTACTCAAAGTTGTATTTTATCCAAGTTGCATTAATGTTTAATGGTGGGACTTTTTTAAATTAACAGACAATATGAAGACGCTACTTTGAAATATTGCTTTAGTATTCCCATATTTCAAATTAACGATATTACTAAACAACATTTAAGCACTGGCACTTTCACTATCCAGCTTGACTCTTAGAATATCTCCGTGTTGACATGTAATCATAATTCTCCTAACTTATTAGTGGCATATCAAGACAAAGAACCTGGGATTCTGACATCTGTTCTTCATGATACTATCTAAGGCTCCAGGTTTCTCAATTTTGGACATATACTGTGGTTGAAAGATCTTCCTTAGTGGTATCTTACTCTATCAAATATACAATTTCTAGATAAGGGACATGCATGCTATGTTCATTGTGCACTATTCACAATAGCAAAGACATGAAATAATCATAAATGTCCATCAATGAGAGACCAGATAAAGTAATTGTGGTACATATACACAATAGAATGCTATGCAGCCATAAAAAAACAATGAGATCATGTCCTTTGCAGGGAGATAGATAGAGCTGGGGGCCATTATCCTTAGCAAACTTCCACCGGAACAGAAAAACAAATACTACATGTTCTCATTTATAAGTGGGAACTAAATGATGAGAACACGTGGACACATAGGAACAACACACACATTGAGGTCTTTCAAAGGTTGGAGAGTGGGAGGAGGAAGGGGATCAGGAAAAATCACTAATCAGTTCTAGGCTTAATACCTAGGTAATAAAATAATCTATTCAACAAACACCCATGACACAAGTTTATCTGTGTAACAAACCTGAGCTTGTACTGCTGAACTAAAAATAAAAGTTAAAAAAAATAAAAGAGAAACTGATTCTTGAAAGATGAATGTCTCAGTCATGTTTTTCTGAAATTTGCATCCTCAATTATTTGAACAACAGACCATTATATATATATATATATCTGTATTTAATATATCTTGTTCTTTGCACAGGCAAGATAAAATAGTATGTGAAAATTGAACATAATTGCATATAAAGGAGGCTTTCTGAGAACTAGAGGATGGATAAATAATTGTTGGCATATGAACTTGACTTTTAGGTAAAAATAAATAACTCTATGATGGACTTAACCTCATTTTCTCTTTGGTTATCATAGATATTGGTTGAGTTTCATCTCTGAATCTATCTGTCATATAGTAGTAGCTCAGTGACCTTCAGTGAGTCACTCAGTTATCTTTTCTGTGTTATAGTTACCTTCTCTGTACAATGGGGATGATAGCATTACCTACCTCATAGGGTTAATGACAGCATTATGAAAATTCTCACTATAAAGTACTCACAGTAGTCAGTGTTTGGCACAAAATAAATGCATAGCACATGTTAAATATTATTATCATTAAGTTTAAAACTGCTGTACTGTAACTACATTAAATCTTTGCCTCATTGTGTCTTGAACTTATATAAGTGCCATTTTCCTTGATATATTTTGTTATAATACTGTATAGCCATTACTCTTGGAACATTAACACAGATACATTTAAATAAAACAATTATTTCTGTTTTTTTCTTATACACATATAATCAACGTCCCTCCAATTTAAAATACAGATTTGTGTAAACAACGTAAGTAACTGAACATGTACAACTCTTAGAATGTAACCATAAAATTTACATGGTTTTGTTTCCCCGTGTCTATATAAAATATATTTTAGTAAGAGAAGTTCTTTATCCATTACTGGATGAAAACATCAACAGGTTTATTACTCTTGGGTAATAGGATGTTCTAAGGTCACTTTCTACACGAAATACAGTCACAATTCAGAAAATAGTTTGTCTAGTCCAATTTATTAGTCAACACTCAATCTTCATTTAGTCCCCTCCTCTGGCTGGGGCAGTCTCAATTGGCCACCTGTCTGCGGGGAATCAAGTATGGTCAGCCTGCCCTGTCTCACATGGGCCTCTCCCTCCCTCTCTGGACTTGTTGCTTCCAACCTTCCAGAGTCACAATATGATGGTAGGAAGGAATATAAAGCATGAAGGTTGTTCTTTCTTGAGTGTAACATCATAATCTGCTTTATTCTTTCTGTTCTAGCAAATATTTTAAAGATATTTTTTCTCTCATGTATGCTTCCGATGGTTCTTTGGAAGGTCTCGTGTGATGGCAACCCCATAACTTGGGAAATGCACTGCATCCTCCAGCTGCAGCAACCAGCTCAGCTGGCTGTAGGCCCTTCAGCATGGTCTCTTTCCATGCTCTTTCCTGTGTTTTTCCACTGAGAAGAAGCACCTCTAGACCAGCTTTCTCTCATGGGTTTCCACATCTGATCCACAATCAAACACTCATGAATTTATTCCAATGTACTTTGGGAACCAGATTGATTCTATCGCAATAGTAATGCTTCTGGTTATTCTGCTTCTTGGTCATGGCATCTCTCATTCTGTAGACTTTACAGGAAGAAGTCAGATCTCAGTCCACTATGAGATCCTTTTTATACTTTTTTAACTTTTATTTTTAGTTCAGCAGTACAAGCTCAGGTTTGTTACACAGGTAAACTTGTGTCATGGGTGTTTGTTGAATAGATTATTTTATCACCTAGGTATTAAGCCTAGAACTCTCTCTCTCTCTCTCTCTCTCTCTCTCTCTCTCTCTCTCACACACACACACACACACACACACACCATGCAGTATTTATACATTATACTTCCTGAGTAGGCCCCAGAAAGAGTCTCTAACTAGGTTTTAGTTATGTAGCACAGCATTCTCCAAAGAAAACTTCTACACATATTCCTCTCCATAAAAATCCACTTCTTCTCTCTTTTTAAACCTACATGTAGGATGAAGGCTATATCAGCCAAGAAGCAGGCTTTTGGGATCTTGTTCTGAGACTTACTTCTGGGTGGACATTCCTGCACTTACTTTGATATCTGTTTTCATTAGTATTTTGACATCTTAATTTAAAGTCAGATGTAAAATATATTTATAAGGAACAGCTAGGACTTTTAAATACAGTTTTAAAATATGTCAGAAACATTTCACTAACTATATACAATATATATTCTGTTGAGATTCCAGGTTAAAAATTACTAGGGCCACAGAAAGTCTTATGGAATTCAAACTTTGGGTAATAGTTAAGTTTTAAAAAGGAAAAATGCTGTGCAATGAAGAAGAGCAAACATTACTGAACATCATTAGAAGGATTTTTTTTTTTAAAATGCTGACTCTACAATTGAATTTGAAGATTAAGAAAAAACCACTTCTATTACAATGAAGTAAAATGACCTTTTAGCTAAACAGTTTGAAGTTTCACTAATGGATTTAGCTCCATCAGAAAGAAAAATTTCATTTCATTTTCTGCCTATCATCCACAAATATAATAGATTATTATGCTAAAGGGGAATTAATCCTGTGACAGTGGAAATGCGTTTGCATAAAATTCATTTACTTGGAAACAGAAGCACTCATATTTACCAAATGTGCAGTTAGCTAAGAAGTAGAATGGTAACAGGGCAGTTAAACCTCAGTTAGAACAAACACACCACTAAACTTAATTGGAAACAGCATTTATTTAGTGATTAAAATAGACTGAAAATGTGAACCACAGTAATGCAATGATTTCTCTTGGGATTCATACATTTAAATGTAAGAATATTGTGCTTTAATTTGTATGTGTAAACAAGATGCATTCTAAATTGTGCACATACATCAATACTTTGAGAAATAGGTTCCAATTTCTGTTAATGTAATTTTAGAACCTGGAAGTATGATATTTCCAGATGGTGTTTTCACTAATAATAATGAGAAAGATACCACTTTAAGCATACATATGCATTTTTTTCCTTTCTCTGAACATCTACCTTTTTTCCATTACGTGATCAAACCAATTGATGTTGATTTTGAACACAGACGATTTACAGTGTTGCCACTATAAAAAAAGGCAGTTTCTTTCAGTGAATTGTCATTGGTATATGTAGCATCTTATTTAATCTTACTGAGTTATGAGTATTAAAAGATGACAATCTAGTTATTGATTTGACAAAATGGCTTTATTGCTTTGTAGTGTTTCTAATGTGAGAAGGAAATGAGCTTCATATGAAATTGGTTATTAAAAAAAACCAAGTATCAAAGAGCTATGGCTCTGGACATCAAGATTAATTTGCAGTCCAAGAAGGAAAAACTACTTCATGTTTTATTTTTTAATATTCAACTCCATAATCCTGGAATACGTTTCAGATACTATCCTAAGCAATTGCTTCATGTGTATTAATTAAGTAAAAGCAAGAAAGATTATTTAAAGATTAGCAGAAATTTAAATGTTGTATCAGACACAGAAAATTTGCTAGTTTTCTCAAACAGTTTTTATATAATGAGATTATTTATTCACTTTCTGACAAAGAATGCCTGATTTTCCTATAATGGGGAAGAATGTTTTTGATTATTGTATCAATGAGTTTCTAATCAGAACATGGAAACCATACATTAATTTGAACAAAGCAAGTCTAATACAAGAATTATATCTACAAAAGGGGATCAGATTAACAAATAAAAAGGAATCTAAGAAATATAAGAATAATATATATAAGTAGCAACCACTATTATCCAATAGTAGATGTAAGGAGATAGAGCATCCAAAGGGTTTCATCTCTCCCTCCTCCAGGCCTGAGATCCAGAACTTGTTGGAGAGGGACAGCCATGGTCATGGGATGACAGAGAAGTTACCATGGTGCCATGCAGGCAGAACTTGCAGGAAATATGCACTCTGGAACTTGCAGGAAATCCACCCTCTAGGGTTCTTAGGGAAACTGTTCACAGGGAAGCGGTATCCCCAGAGACACTCTTCTACAAAATCTCTTGAGAGTTTTGCCAGGAGAAGCTAGTGGGTGGTGGGCAGTGGTGGCCATCATGATCTTCACAAGCTGGTCCCTGGAGAAGCAGCCAGTAATGCAGGAGCTGGGCACTGGGGAAGCCATATGCACTGCAGAAAGAAGCTGGAGCTGAGAACACTACATGTGCTCCAGGAACTGGGTGCTGGGAAAGCCAAGCATGATATAGGAGCTGAGTGTGTAAGAAGTCAGCATTCACGCTGCAGGAGCTGAGCAAGCGCACAGGAACCAAGAAGAAAAAGTCTGCAGGGCTCTCTACCAACAAAGCCTAGCATCTTACTCACTGGCAAAGAAGACAAATATGTTTCAAGAGCTCAGCTTCATTTCTGCAAAGCAAGCATTGAAGGGTAGATTTGGAGTTGTGAGGCAATAAATTGATAAGCAGCACAAATATTTAAAGAAAAAAAGTGCCTAGTCTTTTGGCCTTGAATTGGACAGATTCTTTTAATACCTAGGGGTTTGTGCCTTGGGGCCAACCTGCTATCCTGACCCCTGTCTTTTCTGGGCTCCAGTGTACAAAGGGATTTAGTGAAGAGTAGTAGCCAACCAGAACCCTTGTAGACATTTGCTAGTACCTAACATCTTCCTCTGGAAAGATGTTAATTTTCTACTTATTGCCAATTGCCTGGATTTAAATCTGACTTACAGCTATGTGAAGATTTCTCTACACCTCAGTTTCTTTATTCACAAAAGAGTATTAATTGTGGTACCTAATTACTGTTTTTACTTTTTTGAGGATGACATGGGTTAGTTATTTCAACCTATTTGAGACTTTAATTCTCTTTAAAGGTCATCTATTTATGATAATCAATACTAGTTATTGATATTGGTTATGACAAAATCAAATCAGCTTTTGTCTTGAAGGGATGCTGTCTTTAGGAAGTGTCTACTAACAGTTCCATAGGATGTGGACTGGTAGCATCCCAAACAATGTGTCTACCATGTCTTGCTGTCTAACATAGTGGTAAATCATCTTTCTTACTTTAAATATATGCAAGAAGTGAAAAAAGCGTAATAAAAATATATTTGTTTGTGGCCAGAATGTCTGGTTTTCAATCTATGACTATTATTGGTGTGATTGATCTTTGTTTAGCTATTTAACCCCAATGTTTTCTTCTGTAAAGTGTGTATGTGTTTATGTGTATGTGCATGTAGAAATGAGAAATGCCTTCTCTCTCTCTCTGTGTGTGTCTCTCTCACACACACACACCTTACAGTGCAGACAATAAAATGGTATATTTAAAGCACTAAGCACCATTCCTAGAATATTTGTAACATAACAAAGATGTTCAATCCATATTAGTTACTTTTAGTATAAAGTAAAACCTTCTGTAGACACACAGACTCCCTCAGGACTTCATTTGGATGGCAGATGAGTATTTCTATTCAAGTTACTCTTACAGTCTAGAATAGTCAGAGAAAACAGAGAGATGAGGGTAAGCTCTAGTGTGGAAGATATAAAAACTAGAAGCAAGATTGCTGGATATTTTAACTCAGGTTCAGCATCTTCACACACAGAATCTTCAGATGCGATAGCTCCTGAGAGATACCATTTTCAGTATTACCCTATGAAGCCTACACAGGAGGATTTCATTGAGCCTGGGTGAAAAAAAAGTCCTCCTTTTCATACCAATGTGATCATACTGTTTGGAGATTAAATAGTTTGGCCTCAGTAAATGAAAGGAAATTTTCCTTTTTGGTCTGGATTTTATTATTCAAGGTCTCCACTTTAATCTCTGTCTGTGACATTCAGGGTGATATGATAAGTAAGGTAGTGTTTTTTCTGGTCTTCAAATGATAAAATGGTTTTGGAGTTCCTTTTATTTCATTCCACTTGTATTAAAATAATAACTGAAGCTTGTCTAGTAATTTAACAGAGGAACTGTATAAAAGAGTATTTCTCCCTAAAAAAGTGATTTGGAGTTAAAGAGGACAGAAAAAGAGGAACTTGAAATGATGAAAAAGATATGTGTTTCCAGTAACTAGCATGAACATTTTATTTTCATATTCAGTTTTTTCCTGATATTGTTCATTTCACTAAAAACTTAGTAATTTTTTCCCCTACATATTGATAGTACTTGTAAAAGTCATCTACAGTACACTAATTCATTTTATCATAATTACATAGCCCATCTCTTGCTGTCAGTTCCTGTTTGTCCCAAGGAACACTTTAATTGAATAATATATTAAACAAAATAACAAAATATAGAACAGATTCAAAACAAGAAGATATATAACATCAGAGCTGGCAAATGATGTTTATTTGGTTTAACCAATGTCCTACTCAACAGTTTTTCACAGGTTTCCTTGGAGAACCACAGAGGAAACTTTGAGCACTGGTGCAGGTTTTGTTCTCACAACAGCAAGATTCAGTGTGAGAAATAATAAACTAAGGCAAAGGGAAGGGAGCTGCAAAGGGAATAGCACCTTAAATTGTGTTCTTTGTTAAAACCACTGATCAAATATTTAGATTGAACCATGTGGTCAGTTCAATAAGTCAATGCAGTTGAGCTCAAGTAATGTGACTTCCATGGAATTGATGAGCTATTAGAATTAACCTCATTGATGGGTTAGTTGACTAAACACAGATAAATCTTTAGCGATGAATAGTTCTTCCTAGCAAAATTCCTCAGTCAAATGTACCTTGAAGCATGTTCTGCTTCACTAGGGAACATTTTGTTGTTGTTATACTGTCATGTTGATATGCAAAATAAATGCCATCGGACTGTTTTTGACTTTCCCAGACACTCAGATATCTGGCAATATATATATATATATTTATTTTCTCAAAGAAAAAAAATGCTACTTAGAGGGAAATAAAATCCTAAATTGTTTATATATATTATCTACACACATACACACATAATAACAATTTTGTAATTATATATAATCACAAAAAGAGTATATAATCACAAAAAGAGGTCTGAAAGGGCCAGGATCAAGTTTAAACGATTTTTTTTAGTTGTCTTGTACAAATATTTGAGGTTTACTCTTAGCTTTTTTGAGGTATAGTTGATAAAATATCCAGCCTCAGCATTGTCACTAATTTTATCTCTCCCTTTTTTTTTTTTTTTAAA
>NW_016803176.1:47956-73974 GCF_001698545.2 Rhinopithecus bieti
ATTCTCTCTTATTTTACTACATGCTTGGTTCATAATTATAAGTTGAAAGAAGTCTTATTTCAATAGGATACATGTTTTGTTAAAACAATTTTGGGAAAAATATTTTTACTTTCCTTAACCTTCACATCCATGCCTGCAATATGAACATGTAAATACCCACTACTTATATTCAAAATGGAATTTCAAAGTGGTTTGTTCACCAAGGTGCAATTTCTGTACTTCTCAGTGTTCATAAGAGAACACTTCAAATTTCTTTAAGGTAATATTTAGCATGAGTTATATTTTCTTCAACTGGCATAGATAATGAAGGTATCCTTTTATGATATCACAAAGAATATAAAATCTAGTGTTATTGGCATTTAGCATAAATGTGAGTTTGCTTAAAATATTATGGTTGAAGTATAAAAGTTCATGGTTGTTTGAATTCCCGTTACTACCTCTATGTTTTAGTATGTGTATATACTCACATGCATATAATTCTGCTGAATTTACTATATCATAGTTACAATATCAACATTATTCTGATACACTTCTGCCCTGTCACAGAATTTGCAAGAAATTATCGGCAATGTCTTACCACTTTTGCCACACTCCAGATTGTTCTGGCTGCCCTTCTTGTCATGTGGATTTAACCAATTTAGCAATCAGTGTTGAACATGTTCTGTGTTTAAAAATAATGCTTACAAAGAAGGAGTATGGGAAACCACTTACATGAGGATTTAGGTAGGTAATTAGCAATCAAAACCAAGCTGTGCTATTTAGTGCCTGTTCTATAAAGGTCATGCATAATGAGCATGATTGTTTTCCAAAATCCTCCCATCTAGGTAAGGGTTTTGTTGTTGTTATTTTTTAAGGTATAAAAGTTATCAAACACTTTTTAAAGTTAAGGTATTAGAAATGATATTCTTGAAACAAAAGTTTTTACATCCTGAACTCTAGCTTACTTCAGTTTTCCATTGCTTCCTCTTTGAAACCCAGATTTGAAAATTCAAAGTAAATTTTGCAATAATTATTAAATATTTCTGGGGTTTCTGTGGTAAGATGCTTTTTATATTTTCCCACTCCATAAGTGCAGTCACACACACACACACACTCATACACACATACATACTCACACACACATATATAAGCAAAGTGTTTAATGAAACCAATTTTTTATCTCTCACCATTAAAATGAAATGAGGCTGCAAAAAGCATTATTCGAGGACCTGTTGTCCATCATTTTGCTTGAAGTTGCAACTTCTAAGAACCTATAACCTGTCAACAACTTTACATGAGGACTTACTTTACGTGTGTGTGTGTGTATGTGATTGTGTGTGTGTTGTGAGGACTCACTTTATGTGTTTGTGTACATATGTGTATGTGTATCTCTCTCTCTCTCCATATTATATATGTGTATATATATGCAATATAAGCAATATATATATAATTGCAATAGTATATAACTGCAACAGTATATATTATTATATAATTACAATTGTATATTGCAATTATATATAATTGCTATATATATTATATTACTATATATAAGCTATATATATATGCTATCTGTAAAATCTCTGGTCTCTGAGAACTGGTTTTTCTTCTGTTTTGTTCCTTTCAGCAACATCTCAGACACAGGCACTCAGCCTCTATCTAAGGTATATACTTTGATATCCCTTTAAGAGCCCTGTCCATCCACTCTCACATTCTACCCAGGTCTTACTTCTCCCACTCCCATCTCTAGAAGCCTATATTTACTGGTCACTCAGGACTCTGAAGCTTTCAGTTTGAATATATATCACCCAAGTTTTCCCTTGCTACCTATGAATCACACTTACTGTCCTGTCCTGTTAAGAACAGTTGTCCTGGCCGGGGGTGGTGGCTCATGCCTGTAATCCCAGCACTTTGGGAGGCTGAGGAGGGTGGATCACAAGATCAAGAAATCAAGACCATCCTGGCCAACATGGTGAAACCCCATCTCTACTAAAAATACAAAACTTAGCTGGTCGTGCTAGCACGTGCCTATAGCCCCAGCTACTTGGGAGGCTGAGGCAGGAGAATCGCTTGAACCTGGGAGGTGGAGGTTGCAGTGAGCCAAGCCAAGATCATACCACTGCACTCCAGCCTTGCCACAGAGTGAGACTCCATCTCGAAAAAGAAAAAAAAAAAAAGAACTGTTGTCCTGATCATTCCCCTGGTGATTCTGCCCGTTTAGAATCAAGTTCATTGATAATCAAAGGGGCAGGCTACCAGGGAAGTTTCAAGCCTTCTGGGTGCTGAGATGGCCCTTTCCCATCTTTAGTGTCATTGCCTAGATTCCTTAAGTTCTGATAGGAACTGTTTGGTGAAGTGCAGGAAGAGGCAACTTCAGCTCTAAAAATGCCAGGGCACACCACTCTACGTGCAGCTGCCACTTCTTTTTCTTTGAGAAAATAACAATTTTGCTACTTAGTGGGAAATAAAATCCTAAATTGTAGAAAGACAGAAAATGATGATGACATAGCCTTTTGTTGATTTTCAGGTGGTTAATTATCAGCTGAATTAATGGTCATTTATCTTTTCCCTGCTTAGAAATGTTTCAGTTTCAATTTTTAGAAGTTAAAATCAGAAAAGCTTTCTGAAGCAGAGAATGGAGAGATGGAGAGCAGCTAATTATCAAGGCACACAGAGAAAAGAGAGATTAAGCAAATCAGTCAACATTGTTTATAGAAATATTAAATATAAGACTTTGTTAGATTTCATGAACCAAGTGTTGAATGTTAATTTTAATTCTTATACGGATAATTGGGAAATTTATTTCTACGCTATTAATCTATCAACAATCTTACTCACCCCCTAAAAATTGGGCAATTGTGCTATAATTATATAGTGATGAGACTTCTTGGTCCTGCAGAGTCTTGCTCTGTGGGGAGAAATGCATTCGAATTAAGGATAGAACAGAATCCTGTAAATAGGTCCCTGATGCAAAGGCCCTCCTCACCTAAGCCTAAGGCCAGTACTGGGCTGGGTATATAATGCGTGATGTAGACATAAGGAGTCTGAGAAAACGATGAGACATCCAGCTGGAAATGTTCTAGAGGGAACTGAAGATATCAGCCTGGAAATTAGAAGTACATATGTAAATTTGGGAATCTTATTTTAGAGTTGATAACTGAAGACTGAAGATTGGATGAGATTTCTATGGAAAAGAGTATGGAGTGGAATAAAAGAGAATGATGGTTGAATTTAGGAAATATCCACACACATATTAGTAATTGATTTAAATAGTCATTATCATAACAATAACTATAATGTATTGAGCCCCTACCATGCACCAAACAGTTTGTGTGGATTAGAACATCTTATCCTCACAATCCCTTGAAGTAAGGGATATTATAAGCCCTTTATTACAGATGAGAGATTTGCTATAGCTCAATTAGTTTTCTTGCATTTATTTTTGATAAATCAGGAATAGCAACTGTGGCTGAGCAAACTGCTCACTTTTGCTATACTGCCATAGAGTTAGCTCTTACTTATGTGCAGATCCTCCCAAGGAAAGTCTAAAGATCTACCATGGGCACAGAAATAGGTAGTGAATTGCCCAAAGTACAGGAAGCACTAAATCTCTGCTTGGAATTTTGTTTTTGTGAAAAGGACATAAAAATTGTTAACGTTTATCTGGAAGCAAGAAAAACAGATGTACCCAGTTCTGTGTAGGAGGATAAACTAAACTCTCAGCTTTTCTGTCTCTAAGTTGTTACTTAACTCAAGGGACAACATCAGACAAAAGATGTGTTTCTAGATGCTCAGGGACTTTTGTTGAATCATCAACTGACTCATGAAGTGCCTAATGTTTGGCATTGCTGAACAAATTATACATAAATATAGTCATTTATACAGTCCCTCAAGATAATGTGTACTTCCTTTTGATAATGTATGATAATTGATGTTATTTCAGATTTTGTTAATATAAGCATGAGACTAGAACATGCTGTAGAATAAACTCTTACTTCCCCAGGGAACATATTTTAAATAACAAATTGTATTATTTTCAGTAACAAGTAAATTGTGCTATACCTGTAAAAAAGGGTACAACAAATGTTCTACTTACTCTTAGATAATTATAGAAATACATGCAGATTTTCTTCTTAGGTCAAAAAAAAATTAAAGGAAATTTAAGAGCAAGGAAATTAAAGAATTTTGAGCACAGAGAGTAGAAAAGAAATTCTAATGAATTGAAATCTGATGACACTCTCCAATCTTTGTATCATTAGTCTCTTTTATTCTATTTATTTAAATATTTATTATAATTATATAATTTATTAAATGATATATCCTATTCATACCACAAGTAATTATACTTATAAATACATAGGCATTTGTCTTAGACCATTTATGCTGCTGTAAGAAAATACCACGGGCCGGGTAATTTAGAAAGAACAGAAATTTATTTCTCGTGGTTCTGGATATTGGGAAGTTCAAGATCAAGTAATCAGGCTCTGTGCTTCCAAGATGGCCCTTGTTGCTGTGTCCTTACATGGCAGAAGGTGGAAAGGTAAGAAAATGCTCCTTCCAACCTTGAGTCCTTTGATAAGGGTGCTAATCTCATTCACAAGGGTAGCATCCTCATGATTTAGTCACATCCCAAAGGCCACATCTCTGAATACTGTTAATACTGTTGCACTGAGGATTAAGTTTCAACATAAATTTTGAAGGTGTCACCATCATCTAAACCGTAACACCACCATAGTACAGCAATTGCAATTGTTTTTCATGACTTGAGGTTGCGTGTGTGTGTGTGTGTGTGTGTATGTATATGTATATGTATATTTCAGGATGGGCTAGGTTATGCTAGAGAAATGAACCCCTTCAACTTTAAAGGGCATAAAACACTAAAGGCGTTAATTCTCAATCAAGATACATATCCACAATGTGTTGGCTGGGGCTTTGATCCATGTCTCTAAAATTAGATACCCGGGATCAATGAGTTTCTGCCATCTGCAGCAATGCCAGTGCAGTGGCAATGAGAACAGAACTTGGCAAATTGTCCACTGGCTGTTAAAGCTTCTATCTAAAAATGACACCAGTAAATTCTACTAACATTTCATTGGCCAAAGCAAGTTTATGACCATGCCATCCTAATAAATGCAGTCCCACCATATTCTCAGAACTTGCACTGATGACTACCACATTAGTTGTCCTAACTATATATTCAAAGACACAGATGTGGGATTTTGGATTTGGGTGTTCATGAATTGCCTTCAGAACTTTTCAAAGTGGGTCATATTCTTACAAACATGTTTCTTTATTTGTTTAAGCTTTTTGCTAATGCAGTCAAGGTAATATTTTATTATGTTTTGCCCTGATTCACTAACTTTGTTCCTGAAACTCGAACTGTTTTTAGTCTAATCTTTTATAAAGTGTGATAACAGTAATTACGATGAGTAATTGAGAATAGATTTACCCCTTAAAAATGTCAACAGCAATTCCTACTATGTTTTTGGGGTGTTGTTGAGTCATCCTGTACTATAAAGCTCAACATTATTCTTTGTTTTTTGTTTTTTAAAATAAAGATTTTTATACGTTTTAGAATCCAGGGCAACAGTAATTCCTCTTTCTTAAAAATCGAAAGAAATGATTGAGAGCTTATTGAGTTGAATCTTTATACCAAGCAAAGATCAGATGAAGACTCACCGTACAATCTTCCTAAGGGGAAGTACCTTTTTTCCTCACACTGATGTCAGAGTAGACTGTCTTTTAAGTAGAGCTTTTGCGATTGCTACAGAACATTGGAAACATTTGTCTTTTGTATAATGCATACAAATGAGATTGAGCTCTTTCACATTGTGAGACTGATGATATATTTGTAGTATATGTTGAACTTTGACCTCCAGAGATAAAATGAATGCAATAATCATGTTTCAGACCTATAATTTTGGGCACTATAGTACTGGGATGTTTTCCTGATTCACTTATTTTAACTGAGACCATATTTTTAGCATGCCTTTCATTTGCTTTTTAATGCATTAATTAGTGGCATTTGAATCTCTCTCAGCATTAATGTTTAAAAACTCTGATACTTGGCATTGTGATTTACAGTTGCTAACATAAAGCAAAACAAAATAATAAGGTTTTCTAAAAGTCCACAAGGCAGTAGGTGAGCAGATAGATGTACTTTGAACAAGATTTTAAAATCTGAATTTACCCAGCCCCTCTTTTACAAGTATCCATTTCATAATTGTAGTTTATAATTTAAATATCTAGATGTTGAGCATATTTTTTACTTTAAGTATTTTGACATATTCCATTTTTACACTCATTCTTCTTTCGATAGATTTTTTTCTTATTCTATTTTTGAATAATTTACATATACATTTTTTATTCATCAAGTAGTTACTGAGGTCCTATCTTACTCTGGTAGCCCATTGTGGTTCCTTCTCTATTGAAGCTTGAAGGCCAGTAGTGAGGGAGAGAGCCATTATTCAAATAATCACACAGATTGGTTGAAAGTTGCTATCTTGGTGAGTGTTACCAACAAGGGATGCCAGGGTTGATTAGAGCACGTAACGGAAAGATTTTACCTCCTTGGATGGAGGTTAGGAAAATGTTCCCTGAAAAAGTAAAGCAGAATGGCCAGAGACTTGAAGGATAAAGTTGAGGGTATGAGAGTAAAAGGTGTGGCAGCAGGGAAACAGCCCCTGCAAAGATCTTCAACTGGGAGGGAGCAGGGCTATTCCTGGAAAGGCCACAGTGAAGAGTAATGAGAGCAGGGGGTGCTGCTGCTGAAGCGGATGGAGAGGCCAACTGCAGGCATATGTAGGCCCTCAAGTGGTTTTGCATTATTCTAAGAACAACTGGAATCCTTTGAAAGCGTTTAAGCTGAGGGAAATATTACCTGATTTGCATTTCTAAGAGGATCCTTCCTACTGCTCTGTTGAGAAAAAGCAGAGCAGGATAAGAGTGAATGCAGAAATCAATTTGAACAGTATTGCAGCAGCCTGGGCTACAGATGATTATAAGAACCAGGATGGTGATGGCAAAGAACAGGACAAATCAATATGTCTTAATAATAATTAGAAAATAAAATTAACATGGTGAAATTGGATATTAAAAAGTGAATCAATAATGTTTATATTTATCAGTTATATTCAGCTTAGTCAATACTTTAAAATTAGTATTTTGAGAAGCAACTAAGAACTGGCCTTTGTAAATGTCACTAACAAATTCTGGCTCCTTTGTTGAGAAATGGTCTACCACTGACTTGTATCTTACTACGTTTGGTAGGGTCTTTCCCCTTAGTCTGAGGCAGTGGAATTGACAGCAAATAAGACCTTCACGCAGGCTTGTTTTAAAAAAAATCTACTCAAAAGAAATTTTATTCCATTCAGAGAATAACCGTCATTTTACTCAAGTGTGGATTATATAATAAATCATGTTGTAATAATGTCAAAAGCTACATCATCAACATAGACTCATAAAAGAGAAATTACTTCTCATAGATGAAACAAATGTCCACAGGCAACTACATGTGGCAGCTTTCCCCAACACCATTTCAAGTTTTTGATGCTAGATAAGCATGTTTTGATTACATATGATTCATCATTCTACTGACTGATATCCAACACTTCCCTAAATCACAAAATTAATTTTCCAGTAAAACCTATTCATTCTGGTACAAACATATTTCAACTGAAAAGTTAAGCAGAGACTTCCCCTCCTGTCTCCCCTCCCTTCTTTCCTTTCTTTAAAAATCATCTCTTCTTCTCTTCCTGTTAAGAGTGACCCCTTTTAAGTCATAACTATTGGTAGTGACTTTCACACCCACATCAATCTGTTAGTATGTCTATTGACTTTATTTTCAAACTGTATCCAGAATCTAGACAATTCTCCCCACCTCTAATTTAAAGCTATAGTCCAAACCAACATCTACTCCTTCCTTTGTTATTACAGTTACCTTCAAACTACTCTTCTGGCTTCTACCCTTGCCCCCAAGGTTATATTCTTCCTACAGTAGTCGGTAACCTTTAAACATATAACCTGTAACATAACACTTCTTTTGGTTAATGATCTTGTGGCTGCCCATCTCAGAGTAAAGGCCATGTCCTTATTGTCATCCTAATAGCTCAATCTCTAACCTAGTCTCCTCCTCCTCTCCTCCCCTGCTCCCTAGCCCACACTGGCCTCCTTGCTCTCTCAGACATTTCAAACATTCTCCCATATTAAGGCCTCTTCAGTTGCTGTTTTCAATGCCTGAATGTACTTCCTCCAGATATTTTAATTTGTTCCTTCACTTTATTCAGGCATCTACTCAATCATAGTCTGATCAGAGAGACCTATGGTGACCACCCTGTCTAAAACAGCAGCCATCATATCATTGTCAATTACCTTTTTCTGCCTTAATTTTCTTCCTTATGTGTATGTATGTGTGTGTGTGTGTGTGTGTCACTCTCCTAATATATACATGTATGTTTGTTTACTCGTTTATTCCATTTCTCCTTCCACTGAAATGTAAGCTCTATGCCAATTGGGACTTCAACTTTTCATTCAGCTCAGTATCCACAGTGGGTAGAATAATGTATCATACCTCACAGATGCTCAATTAATGTTGGTTTAAAGAATGAATGTTACAAGAATTGATGTTTTCTAGAAGCTGGAAAAAACAGAGAATTGATTCTCTCCTAGGGCCTGAAGAAGGAATAAAGCCATGCTGATACTCTGATTTTAGGATATCTCACCTTTCAGAATTGTAAGATCAAATATTTGGGTTTTTTGCAGACAGTACTTTTCTGACAACATGCTTCAGTAGCAACAAAAACTAATGTACTTTTGGACTTCGGAATACTTTTCAACTCAGTGCTTCAGCCATCTATCCATTGGAGTTGACATATGTGGTAGTTAGTAGTATTATTCACTAAACATTTACGGTTTTCCTTTATTGCATGTTCCTGCCCCCTGCATGTTCCTATGCAGCTTTCATAGGAGTATGACCAATGATGGAAGTAGCATACGTAACTTTTAGATATAGCTTTATAACCTTTGCACATTTTAACATACCTCTGTTTCTCTATTTGTGTGTGTGTGTGTGTGTGTGTGTGTGTGTGTGTGTGTGTGTGCAGAACTTTGGTGAGATCTAGTCTCCATAATTCTGGCTTCCTGAACAAACATTCCCTCACCCATTACCAGTGAATATGAAATATGAATGAGAAGTAAATCTATTTGCTCAAGCTGCTAAGATTCTGGGGTTATTTGGTCAAAAAAATCAAAATGTAAACCAGTACTTCTCAAATATTTTTGTCTAAGGACCCCTTTTTTACACTCTTAATATTTGTTGAAGACCCCCAAAAAGCTTTTGTTTATGGATATCATATTCATCAATACTTATCATGCCAGGAATTAAAATAGACATTTTAAAGTAATTTATTTAAAATAATAAATCCATTTTAAGTTCACATAAGATATAATTTTGAAAATAGCTATATTTTAAAAGCATTCTTCATGAGAAGAATCATGATTAGATACATGCCCCTAAGTGTCTTTGACTTAATAGAAGATACCTGAATTATCTTATCTACTTCTGCTACATTCAAACAGTTGTAATTTGTTGTGGTTAAAGTATAAGCAAAAGATCTAGCTTCATATAGTTGAAAATAAAGAAGTATTTTAATATCCTTTTCTGATAATCATGGATATTATCCTTTGATACTACACAAGAATTCTGTAAGTGATAGTTTCCCAAAGGTTAATAGCAACATAGAATCTGAAACCATATCAACAAACTTTTCATATTGTTACATCAGATCCATTGGTCTTGCACTTTAAATGGACACACGTATGATTCCGTAAAAGCATCCATTGGTCATTTTTAAAACATTGGTTCACTGAGTTTCACGGATAGGAGAAATGCCAATACATATCATTTTGCAACATCAAAAACCCACATTCTTTAATATTGCTATCAATTTCCTTAGAAAAAATTTTCTTTTGAAAAATTGTTTAGACACTGCTGCCAGATACAGGTTTTCCAAAATTCTAATATTCATTCAAATATTCAAATTCTGTAATTGGCAACAAACACAGTCCGTTATTTTCCTTGCAGTGACAAAACTCACTTTTTTCGTTTTCAGAAAATACTCAATTCTGCAAATATCTGCAACTACCCAAGCCTGAATAACTATAGCTTGTCTGTTAATTATGTTTTCAGGTAAAAACAGGTTTAAATAAGAAGAGCAGCTAGTTCAGCTTGCAACACAGTCACACACATGCTATGCTTGGAGATGACTATTGTGGGAGGCGTCTTCTGACTTGGTCTCACTGATCCTGGCTCATGATCTTATGTAATTTCCTCTCCCTCAGTATGGGCTGGGTCTAGTGGCTTGCTGCTAACAAATAGAATAAGACAAAAGTAAGAAGGTGTCACTTCTATGATTAGATTTTAAACGACTGTGATTTCTGTCCTGCTGGACTTCTCCCTCTAGCTCTTCCTCATTTTTACCTGGATAGAGGGCAATTTGCAAGGAATGGAGAGTGGTCTCCAGTCAATAGCCAGCAAGGAACCTTTTAGGATTCAGACCTAAAAGGAACTGAATCCTACAACAACTACATGAGTAGATTGGAAGTGTATTCCTCCCTATTTGGGCCTTAAGATGACTCTGCCCCAATTAACACCTTGATTGCAGCCTTGTAAACACTTGAGCCAGATAAGAAGTGTATGAATTCCTGATTCACAGAAACTGAGATAATAAATGTATGTTGTTTTAAGCTGCTGTATTTTGGGGTAATTTGTTACACAGCAATAGATAACTAATACAGTTCTCTACTTCACCATGTAATAGAAGTATTTTATATACTTTATACATGCTTTCAACTCTTGTAATATAAAATAGTAAAATGCATGTTTAAGGGCCAAGACAATAAAAGTAATAATTTTATTGTTTCATCAAAGATAGCCTCAAGTGAAACTAGCATTTTAGTGCATGATAGTAAATTATGCAAGGTCTACTAGTATATCTTGGTTCTATTGCCTTGATTTATTCTAAGGCAATTTTACCCACCATTGTATTTGTACCACCAGTGCAAATACATACCAACAAAGTGAAAAACAACACATGTTAACACAGTTAAAAAAAGGAAAAGAAAAATTTTTAAAACAAATAATGAAAAAAACAGACAATGTAGTAAGAATTGCCTTGACTTCACAGACCTCCTGAAAAAAATTCTAGGACCCTTATGGATGTGAGTGTTACACTTTCAGAACTGCTAATCTAGATTATCTCAATTATTACACCAGATGAATTGTTAATTTCCTATCCCTAGTCTGTATGTTACAACATAGTAAAATTACCCTAGGGAAAGGTAATTAATACTCAATTCTCATCATTTTAAAAAAGAAAACTGGATTTTATAACGTTTTGAAATTATCTCTATAATACACTTAATTGACTTTGCTTATCAATTCATGACTGTTTAAACGTTGCTTCACCTCAGTGTTCACTGTCCACTAGTCCAAGATCAAACATACCAAAGAACAGTTTTGACTCTCACTGTTACTTGCTGCTAATGCTTTCTGCTTATTAACTGTCAAGAAATATATTGTAAATATGTTTTTGGTATATGCATCTATGTGTGTGTGTATGTATACGTGTTTGATTTTATTTTGCATAAACTCTATAAAAGGTTCTGGTATGAATTTGAATATCATTTAAATATATTTACAAATACATATTTTATTTATATTTTATTATTAATATTGATATCGTTAATAATATTACTTATGACAGGGAATTTAGAAAATAACTATGTTTAAATGAAAAGATTTTGTACTATCTTTTCTCCAAGATAAAATCACTGCTAGCTGTTTTGTGTGTTTTCTTTCATGCAATTGAATTTCATCTGGGGCATATTTTAAATTTTCTATTACAAGATTAATGGGCAGTTTCAACTTTAGAACTTGCTTCAAAACTTCTAGTTGTGGTTGTAGATGAATTAAATAATACAGATAAATTGACTTTATTGTGAAGAATCATAATTTCACATCACAAACACAGCATTATCTGTCTAAAATATTTGAAATTTTAAAGCTTTTTCATTGCAGATTAATTTTGTCTATATTGTTAAACATGTTACATAAATTGAGAATTTTAAAATATGTTTTATTGGCCTCCTTTTAACATGGTATCTTATATATTTTATAGATTTTGTTTCACATGTATGCATGCATGAAATACAGAAATTATAAAGCAAAAGGAAAAGTATATGAGAAACACTAAAGATTATCTCATATTTATAAATAGCAGGTGTGACATGTTTCAAACCTCTGAAGATTGATTTTGTTTTATTAAACATGGATTTGCAGATGTTGCAAAGAAGTTCACACTAGTTTAAAATCCAGGTAATATCTCTGTGTGCATCCTGCTCTAGAGCATGCCATGGTCGATTAACTTATCTCTGAAGTCTATACAATTGATCCTGTAGCCATGGCTCAACTGATCCTTTACAGCTGGAATTGATGCATTATGGTCAAAATTAACTCACTGGTCAGGTCTCTGACAGGTTATTGAAGGGAGAGCTCTCATTTCCACACCTCCACTTTCACCACAGAATCAATACAACTAAAGAAATACTATGGAGAAATCTGAAAATAGATAGCACAACAGGGTGACTCCAGCAAGTATTTTCTGTGCCTGGCTACTGCTCTACTCTTTGTGCACTTTTACACCTATTGGATACAAGATGAAATTTGTTTTTAAGATAAAAGGGCTTTTAAATAGTACAGATACAGCATGTTCTTTGAAGACTGCTGTCTTTCTGGTGCCAGAAAGGGAAGTCACTAGGTACACACATATTGATAACTGTTTTATTTTTAATGGCCAGGGATTCCTACTGGGTTAAAGTCTGGGTTCTAGGCTATTACTACTCTCATTTAATATTGATAAAGCACTGTAAATGTACATGGTATTTAATGTTACATGAAATTGTGCCAGACAAATTGTCTTCCCTGCAGAGACTTCAAGCTAAAAGCAGGAGGAGAGCAATGCAAGAGGGACATTGTGGGAAGAGTGGAGACTGATTAAGGGTTACAAACCTGGCATTGCTTTGCCGGGTACAGGGATTGCAAGGAGAATTTGAAAGCTTAGAAATTATTCTGAGATTGGGAGGCTTTTCAGCAAAATAAAACCTATAACTGAAAGCAAGTAAAGGCATCAGACAAGAAGAATTTCAGCCCTTTGCATGACAAGTGTACATCTTCAGTTCTGATATTCCTCTTACATCATGTTCACCTTGTGTCTCAGCATCACCTCCCACTCATCATACTCCAAACATGCTCCATCATGTTCTCAAACCTGAGCATGCATTCGAATTATCTGGGGGCTAGTTAAAACATGAATTGTTGGTCCACATGTCAGAGTCAGAGTTTCTGATTTAGTAGGTCTAGGGTCCTGAATTTGCATTTGTAATAATTTTTCAGTAATTGTTGTTGCTGTTCATGCTGGAACAACTTTGAGAACCTCTGTCCTAAACCACTACCTTCAATTTTTGTTTTATCTTGTCCTCCACATCGCAGCTTGGAATCAACTCTAATTTTCATCTTTCTAGTCAAGCGATGTCGCAGTTTACCTTTTCTTTCCTAGGAATTCCTTTTATATTTGCTTTATTTTTTCTTTACAAACTCACAGCTACTAATCAGACATGACTGCTACTAGCAACAAGAAATCAAATGACTTCAATACTACTATTTTGAACACGCTTTATGTGCAAGATACTATGGTAACCACTTTAAAATATAGTAGCTTGTTAAATAATACTATTAGATAAGTTGTATTAGCTTCATTCATGGGTAAAGACATTCATTTGTAGTAAGATTAATTCACTTGTAATGGGTATTATAGAAAGGATATAAATGAAGGTCAGTCTGACATGAAAACCCATTTTCTTATTGTGTCCAACCTATATTCAGATGCCACCTAAGGCCACTTTTTTCAGACAGTCCTTGTATGATTAAGCAGGTGATATAGTAAACTCTCTCCCTTCTCTCATCTACTAATGATATGCCCTTTATTACACAGACTTGGTATATGATGAGGTAGCATTGGAACTCAGCACCAAAGGGATAGATTAACCAAGAAATATCATTGGAAAAGCCAAGAGTGGTGTTGGTTGCGTGTAGTCCCAGCTACCAGGAGGTTGATGCATGAGGATGTCTTGAGGCCAATTCAAGGCTGCAGTTCTCTGTGATCATGCCTGTGAATAATGACTTCACTCCAGCCTGGGCAACACAGGGAAATCTCATGTCCGGCGGGGGGGGCGGGAAGAAAGAAATATTTCTGGGACAAGTAAATGTCTACATGATACAATAGCAGATGGAATAAAATCCTCAATTTGGAAAATAAAACTGAAAAATTTAGAAGAAAACATGAGATACTGAAATACAAACTTTAAAACTTGATAAACATAAAAACCTGTAAAAATACAACAAAAGAAATGGTAAATAAAATCAAAGGTAAATCATAAGCCAAAAAATGTTTGGCAATATTGTCATTGTTTTACATGTGTGCATATTGAGTCCAGCAGAGGAGAACTAACTTGCCCAAAGCACATAGCCAGTCAAGTGGCAGGCCAGGATTCTAATCCACTGTTGTGATATAGATATTATGATGAAGAATGTTTTAGTTAATTCACCACTCTGTGTTTTTAAATTCTCAATACCAAACAAATTAACTCGTATTTTGTGGACTCTATTTATACAAATACAATTTCTCAGTTAAAGCAGTTGAACTAACTCTATATGCATTATCATAGATACACCACATGAATGTAATATTGAATAAGACTAGTAAGATTAGTAACCCAAAATGTGTATAAAAATGATATTTTTTTTAAGTTTAAAACACACAGAAATTTTATGTATTATTTGTAGTTACAAATATATATATATCCAAAGTATAAAATCATGGACAAGAAGAATACATACCAATTTCAGAATGCTGGTAATCTCTGAAGATGGAATAAGGAAACAAAAGGCGTCAGGGTGGCCTTAATTGTATAAGTGATGTTTCACTGTTAGGTAACTTTAAAAATCCGAACCAACTATGGCAAAGTGCTAACGCCTGTTTCTTTAATGTGGCCAGTACTTGTTTTAGTTATTTCTCTTCACTTTTCAGAATTTTTGAAATATTTTATGGCTAAAAAATAGAAAATTTAACAAAGGTTTTTCATGGATTCAAATACATTTTGGGTATTCTCGGTTAAAATACAAGAATTTTCTTTGCTGCAAAACTTTTCCATCATTAATATGCTAATGGAAATATGAATTGCCAAGAGGATAATGTGCTATGAAATATTTCCCAAACTTATTTTACCATGGAAGCCTTTTATTTTTGTCTTAATGAAACATCTATTAACAACTCATGGATATTTTGGGAAATGCTGTTATACATCACAGCACTTAATTTTCCCTAATTGTTTCATGTAATTTAACTTAATTTTCCTGATTATATTTTTCATCTCTTTGATACCAAGACCGAAGTCTTATTCCTTTTAGATAGGCATGTAATGGATGTAAAAATAATACTTTGATGGGTTTGTTTGATTTTTTTGAAAATTATTGTGTAGGTCATCATACTTAATGTAGGTTTGGGGCCAAGGGAGAGAAGTAGTAAAAAAATGCCCTTGCACACAGTTTTCTATGGCACTAAAAAGCAAATCTGAGGAACACAAAGATCATAAGGTCAGTGGTATTTATTTTCAAACAAATGGAATATATTTATGCCAAAACGTTGCCAGACCTGTTTCTGTAGACATCTGTCCTTCATTTATTCATTCATTTATTTCAACAAATATTTTAAATAATCTGGGGAGAAATTATACTTTAATAATATATGGGTAAAATTCAGTGCATCAGATATCTCAATTGTATCATCAATAATTTCTCAGAGTAAAATAACTCAGCCCTTTTAAAACTATATTAAGTGTAAGTCCAATTTACCATTTTATTTAAATAATTGATTCATTTAAATATTTTTGAATACTACACACATTTTCAATTCATTGGTTAGCAAGGGTACAATTTTAATACAATAATAAATAAAATAAATAGAATTGACTAAGCAAAAATTTATTGACTTGACATTTTATTTCTTATGTATTGCCAACACACATAAGGCTCCCTTAGCCAAGTTAATGTCAGAAGCAAATACCTCTCATTCCTACTCCTTCAATAATTTACAAATGATTAATATGGGTATTAAATGAAAATATCTAATTTTTAAAGTTATGTGTAAAGATCTAGTACATATGATGAATGGTTAACCCTTGTCTGTCTTAATGTTTCAGAAGAGCAGTTTGTGATTCTCATTTCCTAATGATTACCTTTTCGACCATTTTCTATTTGGTAAAATTATGCTGCTATTTGTTGAAGGGTAAAACATTTAAATCTCATTTTTTAAAATTTTATTTTGCTATAATTCATGCCACTCTAAAAGCTGTTTCATGGGCATATACAAAAGAATATATCTGCGCTTTGCAGAAATATAATTTGTATAGAGTTAAAATCTTATTGTAATATACTTGAATACCTTTAATATTGTTTAGGTTAATTTAGAACCCAGATTTTCACAGAAGGAATTTAGATCAATACTCATAAAATAATCTGTGTTTTCAAACCGTTATTGTATTGGAAACTAATACTGAAAACAGTTTTAATCAGTTCTATTGTAGAGATTTTTCAGGTATCTAAAAGTTTTCAAAGAGGTGGTCTTTCATCTGCTTTGTCATTTTAGTCTTGGAAATATAGGGATACAAACAGTAAATATTTATCTTCTCAAATTTTATCGTATTTTAACATTGATCTGAAACGTTCATGATAAATTATTTTTTATGTAAGACAAAGGGAAGATGGAACTAATAATAGATTAACTGCTTTGAGTGCTTCTGATAATGTTAGTACTTTAGCATTTTTTACATAATGTGGTCATGACTCATAGTAAAGTTACAGTTGATAATTGTATAAACATTTTCTGCTGCTGAAGAAATTCATATTTGCTTTAAACTGTCCTGCTACAGCTTAGCAGTATTTCAGGCAGATGTCCCTCTTAACTGTGTAACTCATTTGTCTCACTACCAGCTGAAATAGTATGAAAAACTCAATTCTGCCAGTTAACAGAAGTCAATGACATGACATTAACTCAATGCTTATAACCACCTGGGTAATAAAATTATATCAGCAGTAGTCTCCTTATGCTACTATAAGAAAATGGAATGATGTATTGTGCTACAAATTAATTAGCATATGTACGTTAATGAAGATTAAACATGTGATATTTAATTTTGTGAATAATTTCTTGTATGAGGAAATTTTACAGATGGGCCTCATTATGTATGCAGGTGTAGCTATGGACACAAATACCTTAGAGTTTTAATTCCTTAAAAGTGTGTGATTATCAAAGTGTCTACGCCCACCTATTACTTCTAGATATTTTCCTGTGCTCCTATATGGAGGAGTTGCTTGCAAGATGGTAGTGTGTATGTTAGGGGGTGGCAGAAAGGATATATACACACACAACATAAACCTCATATACAGTGAAAAATTAGAATGAAGAATGTCTTAATTATTTATTGCTTTGTACCAAGTGACCTCAAAACTTCGTAGCTTATAACAATGAACATTTATTATCTCACACAGACTCTGTGGATCCAGAATTCAGCAGTGGCTTGGCTGAGTGATTCTAGCTTGGCAGCTCTCATAGGGTTACAGTGGAGATGTCAGCTGGGGTTCCAGTCATCTGAAGGCTTGACTGGAGCAACAAGGTCTGCTACCAACCTTGCTTAATTATGTGATGGGCAGCTGGTGCTGACTCTCAGTTTCTCATTACGTGGGCCATTCCACTGAGCTACTTGAATGTCTTTTTTACATTACAACGGGCTCTCCTAGAGTGAATGATATGAGAGAGTAAGGTAGAAGCAACAATGACTTTTATAAACTAACCTTGGGAGTCATACACGGTCATTTCTGCATATCGTATTGGACATGCAGGTTAGCTCTGATCCGTGTAGGGGAGAATTATGTGAATATGTGTATAACAGAAGGTGACAATCATTAGAGGAAGTCACCTTAGTAATTGGCTACCACTGGTGGGGAGGGAAAGACATAGCATGTATATAATTTTAAAGAACTGCTGCATCTTAATTATAATTCAGGATAATGAAAATAACAATCACTAAAAATAATTTCTGACTGACTTCTGCTAGGTGAAGTATCACATGCTTTTTTTATGTTACTGTTTGTGCTTATAAATCACTTGTTCATGCCAATAACTGTCAATCAGGTTATGTGGATAGAATTGTCATTTTATACTGGGAAACCTCTGGTGTCACACATCAACATTTGGCAGAGTTATAATTAGAGGAATGATATTTAGGGTTTCTGACTTTTAATCTTTGGTTATTGCCTCCTACCAGCCCAGGAGTGCCCCCAAGAAATTATTTAAA
The DNA here is from genome assembly GCF_001698545.2 of Rhinopithecus bieti. Lineage (NCBI taxonomy): Eukaryota > Metazoa > Chordata > Mammalia > Primates > Cercopithecidae > Rhinopithecus > Rhinopithecus bieti. The sequence goes on from NW_016803176.1 coordinate 66,401, forward strand.
TGCTAATTGCTGAAATAGATCAATATATTACGGATTCATCTCCAGCCATTGCTCTATGAAATTGTAATTCAGGAAGATGTCAACTTATTGTATCTATTCCACTGGTACATGGTATGTGTGCCTACGTTTTAAGAACTTTGTGACACATTGTGATAATAAAACAATAAGATTTATTAGTAAAGACAGTGAGTAATTTACCTCTACATATATTTCACTATAAATATCAAGATGTGGTAAAAGGAAATACATCCATCAATACCAGGCCTGCTGAATTGTAGCTATGAATCTGTACTTTCAATATAGAAACCAGAAGTGGAGGTGTGAAGAGTTATTAGCACTATTAAGGTTTTTAGGGGAGAAGGAAGTATTGGTGGCCATGTTTTTTAAAAATTATGGCTCAGGGTATTGTTCTTACATCTCTTTCGATGGAAGTAGACTCCATTCTCATCACTTGTTGGGCTGCTAAAGTAAATGGCAAGAGTAACTTAAGATGTTTTGAAGAGGAGATGTTAAGGTCAGTTTAGAAGCTCACGTTCTTTGTTTAAGGCTAAGACATATTCATTAGATGCACTGTTTCTGATGAATGGCTAATTTGACTGAAGGGAGTACAAGGATGCACCTGGTATCTCTTTGCACCATGGGATTACGTTTCCTGGATGTATTGTACACCCAAGTCCCAGGAAGCCAACTGTCTAGTATTGTCAGCTATGTAACATTGGATATTTTTGTATTTAATTAGGCTGTCCGATTTACAACACCTGAACCAAGGCTTCAGCATGGCCATTCAACTCAAAGAGACCAACACCCAACATGAATAACTCTGTTACTGCCTTGCTGTTTGACACTAATGGTGCTTTAATAGACCCAATGACTATTATTAGAATAAAAATACTGTTCTACTTGCAAACCTCAATTCCTGTAAAATTAAAAAAAAAAATTAAGAATAATTTTCACACAGACTTGTTGTGGGAGCAAGGAGCTCCTTTTTGACTGCTGTAGAATTTATTTCCTGGGCCTGGTACGCAGAGGGTGGAAGGTGGGAATGGTGAAGGTTATGCTGCATTTTTTTTTTTGTCTAGTCATATGCAAACTAGATCAAAAAATTAATGCTCTGCTCAGATTCTTGGAATGGTGAGTTGAGAAATGTTTAATAAAAGAAGTATTTACAAAGATGTGGTTAGAGTTTAGGGAAAATAATAGACATGGTGCAGTGCCTCAGTGAGTGTAACAGTAGAGAGCTGTTGCTATCTCTGGGTGATTAGGGGCAGAGGAAGGGAGAGGTACCAGAGTCCAGAGTGGACTGTGTCATTTGACAGGAGCTGTAGCTTTCAACAGATGGATGCAGCCAACCAGTAGTAACATGACTGGGAAAGAAAACAGGAAAATGATTGGTTCCCTTCACCTCTAATTGGTTCTGTCCACACAGGCTCCAGGGCACAGAGCAGTGTGTGGATCCAAAGGGACAAAAGGAAGATACTGAGCACAAAAGCATATTTAAAATTGGCAGGATTGATATCTAAATGCCTTTGTTTGCTGTATTTCACTGAAACTGAACATTGTGTGGTGATCTCTGGAGCTGGATTGTCTGGGTCTGAATTCTAGCTCCAACACTGACTTTGGGTAGGTGACTTACTCTCTCTGTCCTACAACTGTGAAAGAAAATGATTATGGGGCTAAGCTGACAGGGTTGGGGTAATGAACAAATGAACGTATGTGTGTAAACACTTGAACTAATGCCTGGCCCATAGTAAGCGTTTTACCTCTTTACTATTATTATTAAATCCCATATCCTGTAATTGTTTGCTCCTTTTTAAGACAAATAATGTACATTGAATTAAGTTGGATTTCTGTTCTTAGTGACTATATTTCGGTATTCCTTTGGTATTGGGCGATATCCTGGGATTAAATATCCAGGTTGCAGTAATAGAATTGAGATCCTCAGAATCCTCACTTTCAGCAAAAGAAGAGATCCTCTTTTTTTGAAAACCTCCCCCTGAATATCTTCCTGACAACTAAGAAATCTGGTGAATTTCTTTTCTGGAAAAGTTGACTGACTGGGTTGACTCTGTGTGAATTAAATTTTGGATGGAAAAGTTTAGTCAACTGCTCCTGCTTTCTCCACTAAGTGAATCCCTTCAGGAACAGCATTTTAAAAGTGTTTATTGCACAAAATGGTAGAAAAAACAAAAACGAATCTTTGAATTAGAACAATGCCTTTTTGTGAGATTGATTGTTTAAGCAATTTCCAATAAAGCAAGCATTTAAATTTTTTCAAGAACAAACATCCATAATAATATTAAAAACTAGCATGAGAAAATCACACTATAGTTTAGAGGGCCTGCATTCACATTACTGGCTCTGTGGTTTTCAGACTTTGGTTTTAGCCATGGAACCCTTTGAACATCACATCCTTACACATACGAATTATATGAAAGGAGTCTTCTGGCTCAAGCCCACCTGTTGAGCCCTTTTTCCCGTTACTCTGAGATAACTCCAATGGAAGGGGGCTGGGTTGCTGAGGAGAACAGTGTGAAGGCTACCTTTTGAGTCTCTGAATTCCTTTATATCCTTGGGTGCAGGACTCAGCAACCCCATTGTCTTTTGGAGTCCTATTTTAAGTGCAGAGTTCTGGAGTTCAAGACAGTCTTCTCTGAAAATATTTGTGTTAGTGTGAAAAAAAGTCATTTAATGAGGGCTATAAGAATAGAAGAAAACACCAGAGAGAATTTAAATAAGATGGTCAGCATTTCGTTTTCGTGATCCACCATGATTGCATTGGAAACTTGACGAGAAGTCTGTGACCAAGAGTTAGTGGGTTTCAGGAGCTCAGGCTCCCCATATCCCATGTTAAACAGTTCATCTGAGTGAAAGTTGATGAACAGCCCTTCTTAGATGACCACACACAGTCTTCCAGGCAAGAGTTTCAGGAGACCATTCAAAGAGTAATTTGGCATAACTAAATTAAAGCTTGTTTTTGCTACTACTAAGATCTTTATGTACATACAATATTTAAAACAATCTCAAGGCCAGGCATGGTGGCTCACGCCTGTAATCCCAGCACTTTGGCAGGCTGAGGTGTGCAGATTTCCTGAGGTCAGGAATTTAAGACCAGCCTGGCCAATGAAGTGAAATCCTGTCTCTACTAAAAATACAAAAATTAGCCGGGCATGGTGGCAGGTGCCTGTAGTCCCAGCTACTCAGGAGGCTGAGGCAGGAGAATCACTTGAACCTGGGAGACAAAGGTTGAGGTAAGCCGAGATCGTGCCACTGCACTCCAGCCTGGGTGACAGAGTGAGACTTTGTCTCAAAAAAACAAAACAAAACAAAACAAAAAAAAAATGAAATTGGGGTGTGTGGAGGGAGTGGCGGTGGCAATGTATACTGTTTCTCTCTCTCTTTATTGGAAGCTTGTTTTATGCCAGGCTCTAAGCTGAGTTCTCTACATCATCTTTTATAAAACTAATAATATTATTATTGTGGTAAGAAAATTGAAGCTGACCTAAGTAGCTTCAGTAATATCTTACCATTGGCATCCATTCATAGCCCATGCTCTTAACTACAGCACTAAATGCATTATACAAACTTGACAAACTTCATCTCCATATTATCACAAAAAATAATAACAGCAATATAAATTTGAAATGTCAAGGATCATAGTAAATTTATGGTCAAAATTTATGGCAGAAAACAAAAGACAACACAGATTTTATTCAGATTATGTTTCTACACCTTTGGTTGGAAGTTTAGGGAGGAATTTGGTCATAGCAGTTCTCATTGTGACTGGTGAATGATGTAACAAAGGCGTTGGCTTCTAAGTGACTTTCAAAGAAAGAATAAATTAAAATTGAGATGGACCTTGAGGAAGACCACATGAGGGCTGATGGGCAAGAGGCATTTGAAGGTTTGCTTATTATTTTCCTGTACCTTCATAAAGATGTCTGTTCCAGGCAATTAGGAATTTTCAGGAAGGTAGTATTATTCCACTTTTCCCACATTTGCATAGGCTTGAGAGTTTCATATGGCTGATTTCTATTTACCACTCCATTCTCATATCAAACATTGCCTACTTGTAGATGGACATTTCACAAGCACTTCCCCCTTTCTCCTCTCTAGCCAGCCCCTCTCAAGATGTTGGAATCTCATGACTATTTTTCTTTGTCCAAAACAGGAATCACTATCTGAAATTACCTGGTTGATTTTTTTAAATTGTCTGTTTCTACAAAATAGAGTATAAAATCCACAAAGCAGGCATCTTGTTGCTGTGACCTAAGTGCTTGTGCTCCCCTAGAATTTATATGTTTAAATCCTTATCCCCAATGTGATGGTATTAGGCATTGGGGGCCTTTGGAAGGTGGTTTGATCATGAAGGCAAAGCCCTCCTGGATGGGATTAGGGCCCCTTTATAAAAGATAACCCCAGGCAGGGCACAGTGGCTCACACCTGTAATCCCAGCACTTGGGAGGCTGAAGCAAGTGGATCACCTGAGGTCAGGAGGTCTAGACTAGCCTGGCCAACATGGTGAAACCCTGTCTCTACCAAAAATACAAAATTTTGCCAGGAATGGTGGCAGGTGCATATAATCCCAGCTACTCAGGAGGCTGAGGCAGGAGAATCGCTTGAACCCAGGAGATGGAGGTTGCAATGAGCCGAGATCACACCATCGCACTCCAGCCAAGAGGGAGAGTTTGTCTCAAAAAAAAAAAAAAAAAGAAAAAAGAGAGAGACCCCAGAGAGCAGCCTTGCCCCTCCTACCATGTGAGGACACAGCCACAGTTTTCCCATCTATAAATGGGGAAACAAGCCCTCACCAGACTTCAAACCTCCTAGCACTTTGATTATGCACTTCCTAGCTTTCCCCTAACACCCCAGAACTGTGAGAAATAAATTTGTTTTCCTAAGCCACCCAGTTGACGGTATTCTGGTAAAGCAGCCTGAATGGGCGAAGACACTAGTCTTTGTTTCTTTCAGTGTCTGCAGAATCTAGAATAGTGCCCAGTACATAGAAAGCAGTGCATACATATTTGCTCACTCAATTAAGATTCTGAATTTCTTGAAGTGCCCTGTCATATTATGAATTTCAGCCACATACCATTTTAAATGAAGTTTATGAAGAGTTCTTAATGACATTTTAAAATTCTTAATATATGATGTCAAAAAATTAAAAAGCTATATGTCAAATGTTAAATTCAGTATGATTTTGTGCACATGTTTGATAGATAAAAGCTTAGAGTAATATCAAAAAATATGGTTGCAGTGGTGGTGGGTTTTGGGTAATTTTCTCTTGTGCTTTTGCTACAGTCTAATAAGCATAAATTACTTTTACAAGGAAAATGTAAAATAATCAGGAACTAAAAAAATGTTTGAAATAGATCAACAATTTTCCAATGCCATAGTTTTTGCTTTCAGATACCTTTTTGAGTTGCACATTAGAGACTCTGCCTAGGTAGTTGTGACAATTACAATAATGGTATGATGATGATGATGATGATGATGATGATGATGATGACGACTAAAGTAAGACATAGTAAAAGACAGCAAAGAAAGGAACAGAAAATTATGGGGAGGTTGGGATGTAAGAATCATCTGCTACTTTTTTTTTTTCTCATAAACTTGCCCAAGCTCAAGTAGTAATGTTTATATTATTAGTCTTTTCTTGGTCTTTTAGAAGATGGGATATAGAAAAGGTATAGAAAATCAGCCAATGCAATCTGAAAATATTATATTATTTGGACAAATGGTGATTCACTTGGAACTTGATGTATTACTAATGTTTTAGTAATGTCGGGTTTATAGTGAGTGTATAGATGGGATCATAATATTTGACCTGACTTACAAAATCAGCGAGCTGGACTGTAAGTTGATGAGGGTAGGAACTGTGAATTTTTCAGTTAAAACTGTATTCTCAGGGTCTGGCATGGTGCTGCGTACCTAAAATGTGCTTAGCTATTTTTTAATGAGTAATAAACTGGTCATGGGATTCTATCTCAAGATATGAAGCCAAAAGTTGTTTTCCTGCTGTATTACGATATTTTTATACCAAATTTTATACTACTAGGTTGCTTTTGAGGAACTAAGATTGGGCAATGACTGATTTCTTCTGTTTTACCTAGAGTCAGTTGAATTGGGTTAGCAAAGTTTACCTTCATATTTTAGTGTCTTATAAATGGCTATGGCAGATCAAATTGCCCCAAGTTAGATATATAAATGTATCAAACAAATCTCAAAGTTTTGCTGGAGTATTGTAAGAAAAGTTCAAAAATTTAAAAATCAATTTTAGAAGTAACTTTCAAGCTCATCTTAAATGTTATTTTAAGGGTATAGAGGCAATTGTTTTATTCTAGCCATCAATTATGAAAATATTTTCAAATATTCTTTTAATTCTATCCTATAGTGGTAATTGTTATGAAGCCTTTGATTTTTTAAAGCTTTGGTTCTCAAAATTGGTTACATATTGGAATCACCTGGGAGAGCAATAAACAATACTAATGCCTGAGTCCTAGCCTAGGTATTCTGATTAAATTGATCTGGGGGGCAGTCTGGGGATTGGAGTGTTTCAAAACTCCATAAGTGATTTTAATGCCCAACCAAAGGTAAGAACCACTGATTTAAACTCTTAACACACTACTTACACTATAGTATTGTTTTCCAAAAAAATACTGACTTGTTAGCTCACGAACTGTAACGGGTTCTGATTTACAGGAAGTGTACTTCCAAACAATGTCTACAGAGGATTTCTAGATGATAACAAATTTCTCTTTTAGATAGAATGACAAGCAGATTATTTGACTTCCTGTTAGGATTATTGTAAAGGGTAATTCTATAGCTATGCTGCTCTTTATAATATATTTTTTTAAGTTCTTCTTAGCATTATGTATTGATCTGTACCTCACTGAAGTTACACCTAATATCTTCCTTTCCAAAGTACATTAGGGAGGACAACACTTTAGAGATTTTATTCTTTGACTTGAAATTTTAGAATAAAATTGAAAAAAATGAATGTATGAGAAAGTTAAAATAGGAATAGTATATTGAACAAACCAAAATGTACCCTGTGGAGCTCATAAAGAGAAAAGGAAATTTGAAAATTTTAATACAACTCTGCTTTATAGAGGAATAAAAAATGAGGTGAAATATCCTTCATTTCCCAGGATTTCAGAAACTTAAGTCACATTCAATTTGGAACTGACAAGTCTATCTGAAGAAATAATCAGTTTAGAAAATTTGGAAGTAAGAAATCCATTGTATTTAATTTAGGTTTATTTTAGTTTGGTGATTTAAAAACATTCTTTGCCTATTGTTTTAAAATTAATTATTGAGTGAAAACTAATGGGATTTCATAATTTTACTTCTCACATACTAATGCATTTTAAAGTTTCAACTCTAATTCTTGAGGAAACTCGGGTAATCTTGAACACACTGAAAATAAGGAGTAAGACAAGTACAAGTAATAGAAACTCTAAATGTGGGACAAATGAAAACATAAGGCATGATATTTAAGGTCTATTACTTAATATGTAGTTGATGACAATGCACTAGAACTCTATATTACATAATAAGCCAAATTAATTTACAAC
>NW_016803176.1:74002-82546 GCF_001698545.2 Rhinopithecus bieti
TGGTGATTTAAAACATTCTTTGCCTATTGTTTTAAAATTAATTATTGAGTGAAAACTAATGGGATTTCATAATTTTACTTCTCACATACTAATGCATTTTAAAGTTTCAACTCTAATTCTTGAGGAAACTCGGGTAATCTTGAACACACTGAAAATAAGGAGTAAGACAAGTACAAGTAATAGAAACTCTAAATGTGGGACAAATGAAAACATAAGGCATGATATTTAAGGTCTATTACTTAATATGTAGTTGATGACAATGCACTAGAACTCTATATTACATAATAAGCCAAATTAATTTACAACTGACCTACCTACAAATATTTTGAGCTAGCTTATCCTGATACGGGTTTTCAAGCTATGTGCAAAAGAGGCATTTAATTCTTTTATTGTGTATTTGCCAAATAAAATGAGATCAATGTACCACAAATGAATTAAATTTATGTTTGTTCTTTATTATTGCTATAATAACTGCTTCTTTAGTAAATGAAAATAAAATCAGGTAACTTGCTAAAGTTTTCTTGCCAGCTACTGAAGGAGCATCTGCAAATTTAGTAATTCCTCTAAGAAGAGTATGAGCTAACTGAAGAGCTATTCCTTTGTCAGTGATATATGATAGCTAGTGGCATTCTACGTTGGACTAATCAGTTATTATTGTGTAAATAAATGAGCTGATATGAACCTCTAAAGCACATAATGGCAAAGTGGCAGTTAATTATTCTATATAGAGGAACAAACATCCAATAAGATCCTTACTAGGAAATACCTTCATGTTGATTATGAATCCAAAGTGACTCAGCAAGCCCACAAACTGGATTATCTGCATCTTAAATTATCATAAAAAATAATGGTGTTGGAAGAGTTAGTTTGCTCTCAAAATATTAAATGATAGGCCTAGACTTAATTAGATACCATTTATTTCCTCATTATTTATTAAATAGTAAATTCTTAGATTTCCTATTTTCTCCTCTTAATGTTGCTTTGTATTATCATATATTGAGTGCTTACTGTAAGTCAGATACTGGGTTAAGCAGTGAGCATGCATCATGTTATTGAATCTTTACAAACATGCTAAGAGGCAGGAGCCATGATTCCTCCTTTATACCCATGAGAAAACTGAGCCTGAGAGTTACATAACTGGTCCATGGTTTTAGGTTTTACATTTAAGTCTTTAATCCATCACATTTAAGTCTTTAAACCATCTTGAGTTAATTTTTTATAAGGTGTAAGGAAGGGGCTTAGTTTCAGTTTTCTGCATATGGCTAGCCAGTTTTCCCAAACTGTGGCACATATACACAATAGAATACTACACACCCATAAAAAAGGGTGAGTTAATGTCCTTTGCAGGGACGTGGATGAAGGTGGAAACCCTCATTCTCAGCAAACTAACACAGGAACAGAAAACCAAACATCACATGTTCTCACTCACAAGTGGGAGTTGAACAATGAGAACACATGGACACAGGAAGGGGAATATCACCCACCGGGGCCTGTCAGGGTGGTGGGGGCCAAGGGGAGGGATAGCATTAGGAGAAATACCTAGTAGATGGCAGGCTGATGAGTGCAGCAAAACACCATAGCACGGGTATACCTATGTAACAAAACTGCACGTTTGGCACATTTATCCCAGAACTTAAATTTTAAAAAATTAAAATTAAAAATAAACCATGTTGCCACAGTCAGGAAGTGATAGAACCTGCACACTCTCAGCAAGTGGAACACGTTCTGAATCATGCAAGATATTGGTGTTGACATTATTCGATACTCTGTAAATTGTATCGGTTCCGCTCATGTTTCTCAATGGTATTCTCTTCAAAAGTTATGTATCAGTTGCTGGCTTTTGTTGTGTTTTGGGAACTGTATTTTGGTGTGGGCTTTTTGGCACAACCTCATTTCCTTGACCAGGATGAAGCCTAGGAAGAGTGCTCTTAGGAGTCTAATTATTTGTAGCTGAGTTTCCCAACCATGGCTTTAACATTTGGACTAAATTTTTCTTTGTAGTGAGGGGCTGCCCTGTGCATTTTATAATGTTTAACAGCATCCCTAGCCTTTACCCACTAGATGCCAAACTTCCTTCTTTTCTTGGGAAAACCAAGAATGTCCTCAGAGTTTGCCAGATGTCCTGTAAGGGGAAAAATTGTCCTTGGGTGAGAACCACTGGTTTATATTATCAAGAAAGGCTATTGGATAATTTTGCCTAATCACAACTATCACACCACTATGCCATGGTTGAAACATTATAAAATGTTGTCAAAGAAAATTGCACTGGGTGGAGTTAAACAGGCAGTGAAAACTTTTTACAAGACTATTGCAAGCCAGGTGTGGTGGCTCATGCCTGTAAACCCAGCACTTTGGGAGGCCAAGGGGGGCAGATCACTCAAGGTCAGGGGTTTGAGACCAGCCTGGCCAACATGGTGAAACCCCATCTGTACTAAAAAATACAAAAAATAGCCAGGTGTAGTAGCACACACCTGTAGTCCCAGCTACCTCAGGAGGCTGAGGCAGGAGAATCACTTGAATCCGGGAGGCAGAGGTTGCAGGGAACCGATTGCGCCACAACACTCCAGCCTTGGTGACAGAGCAAGACTTCGTCAAAAAACAAAACAAAACAAAAAAGACTATTGCAATAGGGGAGATGGGGAGAGTGATTAAATACAACTCTGCTGAAACAAGAGGCAGAAGAGTTTTTAAACACTGGACTAGCTAGTGGAAACATGCTAGAGGATTGTAGGGGCAAGATTGGTCAATGTGTATGGCCACAAGATAGGCCATATGTGTTTATTACTAATTGGAGCTCATGGAAGTTAGGCTCCTACCCTCGTTTCTTGATGCGTCCATGCCAAAAAGATGGCCCCTAGATCCTTGAGAAGGACATTCCTTGGTTGTAAAACCGGCAAGAGACTGAAAGAAGATCTTTGTCTCAAAGTGGTAGCAAAAGAATTTACAACCTTAAGTTTTCTAAGGTTGTAATGCTTTAAGAAAAGGAAGGTCGGGGACTATAATCGGCGAAACCTGTCTGAAGTTTAGTCTAGCTGAAGGGAATGTTAAGGCCATTTTGGGTGATGATAATACTTACATAATTAGAATGAATCTGGATATTTCATTAAGTCAGTAGTTAGATTGGGACTTACAGAATCATTACGTACTCTCAGCAAAGAAAGTCTATGGAGGGGTCTAGTATTGAAGCCAAGGCCTGCTTTATTGCCCTCAGACTATTCCTACCTCAGTTTCTGTATCTTTATCTTGTAGAGCTGGCAACTCACATCCAGAGTTCTGCCAACTCCAAATTCAAGCTGCTGATACTCTCAGCAAAAGATGATCATGCATTTCCCAAACTGAGATTCATTTTAAACAATTGCAGATTGCTTAAAGGAGTAGGGTAGATGCTGTGTCTTTTTTACCTTTCATTCCCAAGGCCTGACACATAGTAGGAACTTTATCTAGTTGTTTGCTTCATGCACAGATGATAACTAGGTCTGAAATTTCCTGAATATCTATCTATATCAGAGTTATCTTGCTGCTTACCTGTTAAATCACAAGATAGCAGAAATAGCAGTCCTCTGCCCAGGAGATGTTTTCTGGATTTATCCACCAGAGGCTGGGGAACAGCAGATACAACAAAGTTCTGGAGTATCTGACTGATTTCAACAATCAATTTATTCCATGGCAATTTAATGAGCTAGTATTGAGTATGTAGCTTGAGCAAAATACTGTGCTAACTCTGGAAATAAAACACAAAGAAGACACCATGCCCATCCTGAAGGATCTCACTGTTTCAGAGGAGTCTGACTATCCTTGTGGCTATAATACTGTATGATCAATGGGCTTTAAGGGCTGTGGGAGCAAGGAAGGAAATATGAATTCATCTGGGGACATTATCAAAGACATTATGGAAGCAGGGTCATGGAAGGTAAGACTAGAATGCTGGGAGGAATTTCAAAAAAGAGCAATGTATGTGACCAATGTCAGCCACAGCAGATGGGAGAAGTACTATTTCTTAGGTTACCAGTCAATAAGGGATAATTATGAAATAGGCTTATGTTTTCTCCAATCACTGTCCTCCAACAGGCTTTGTTGGATCTCCCTTCTCTGCCCCTGGAGAATATCTCAGAAAGATCACAGAGCTTTTCCAGAAATAATAATAGAGCAGTCATTGAATATTAGGACTGTCATTTTCAAACATTAAGAGTATAATATAATCATATATCATAACTTTCACCTCTAATCCCATTTAAGGCATCTCCTCATCTTTCTAACTCATTTTTGACACAATAATTCCCCAGACCCACAGTAGGAAAGGAGGGGCCTTGTCTTTTTTCACTCTTCCTCCACTTTGCTCTTGTGTTCCTTTTCCCTCATACTCTAAGATGGAACTAGGAAACAGAAGTAATGAGACAATGTCTCCCTGTCTGGTGCTCTTGTAAGCCAGCATGGTGCCATGTGCTTCAGATTATCAGTTGCTTGGTTTTTCTATAACAGGCTGCTTCTCGAGTATCGTCTGAAAGTGAGGAGGTGAAAAGCCCAGTCCTCTTTCTTCTAGGCTAATACATTTTCTAGAAAACTCCATTACCTGATCAACTTTATATTCATTATATAGCTGGTGATAGGTGAGGAAGAAAGGAGGCAAGGACATGTTTATATTTATCTCAGCAGGTCTGGGTAGGAGTACCTGGCACCTCTCTATAGAATGCATGAACATTTATCAAAGCGTCCTCAATTTTAGGACCTCTGCCAAGACTCTTATTCCTATTAAATATCCTGCTATATTTAAATTTGTAGAATATTTATTGTTTGTAGGACACTCGTATACATTGATGGCAGCCAGCTTTATTAGAAAAAGTCTAAGGTTTGGAGCTAGCCATACCTAAAATTAAAACAAACTTCGACACTCATTAAACTATGATAATATTAATTTCTTTATCTTCAAAATGGGGAAATGGAACATACATTTTAGTGTTAATGCACATAACACAGACCCTGGCATGTAGTGGGTGAAAAAAAGAAATGTCTCAACCTCGTCACTAATAGCAACTCTTTCAGTAGGTGTTGCAGGAATTATTTGGAAAATAAATACAATATCTGGCTATAGGATAATTGTTGAAATTAGATGAAAGACAGATTTTGAAGATTTTGAATGCCATGCTAAGGATTTTAACTTTCTTGGATACTGAAACAAAACCTAAGAAGGAGGATTTAAACATAGTAGCATGGTTTCCAATCACTTACACCTGAACCTCAAAATCATCTTGCTCTCCACCTTTCCATCTCCTCTAACCAGGACCCAAATCTGGCCAATTTGCAATAACTACAATAAGAATGATAGTATTAATAAATTATTTATTGAGCTCTTACTATGCAGCAGGCAGTGTGCTAAACGGTTTAATTACATTGTTGCATTTTATTTTCACAACCTTACTTCATGGATGAGGACATTTGGAACCTGAAAAAGTGAAAAAATGCATTGGGAGTCTTACCTCCAGTTGGTGACAGAGCTGAGATCTGAACTCCAGCTATCCAGCACCAAAGCCCATGGGCCCTCTTCTTTTGTCTCCTAAACATAGCCAGAGAAATTTTCCTGGTCACTGAGGAAAAAGCTTCCAAAACAACAGTCATCACCGTTTTAATGATAAAATTATATTCACATATGTAATTATATTTGCATATGTAATTTTGCATATTTGCACAGTTATCTTTTCTTTCTTTCTTTTTTTTAAATAGAGTCTCACTCTGTCACCCAGGCTGGAGTTCAGTGACACAATCATGGCTTACTGCAACATCGAATTCCTGGGCTCAAGGGATCCTCTTGCCTCAGTCTCCTGAGTAGCTGGGACTACAGGCATACCATTATACCCAGCTAATTTAAAAATATATATATTTTTGTAGACATTGGGTCTCACTGTGTTGTCCAGGCTGGTCTCAAATGAAACTCCCACCTCAGACTTCTGAGTATCAATTTTTTAATACAGTCTTTTTCCTATTTCTTTTTTGCCTGATTTCTCCCTGTCCTCCATCTTCAACACAAATCTCCATACCAACCACATCACATCATGCAAGAAAGGTAGTACTTGCTTGTGTTGTCCTAATGTTTATTCTTCCATGTTTCTCTTCATTTCATATACTATTAATAATATAAATATGTTTATGTGATTTGTAATCATTTACATTGTACAGATAGGTGATATTTTACACATTTTTCGATATCTTTCTTTTTGGATTCAACAACATAGTATGAAATACTTCTAGATCAACTGGTAAAGCTCTCATTCATTCTCTTTAATGGCTGAATAATCTCCCATTGTGTGGCATATCATCATTCTTTCAGCCATTCTTCTATATATGAGCATTTGCTTAACAATGTTTTGTCTTTGTGTTTATTTTTGGTCAAAATGAACAGAAGAACAATAATCTTCTCCTACATAACTATTAATGCACTAAGACTTTTATTCTATGGGGCATATAGAAAAGTATATGCATTTATAATTCTAACAGATGTTGCTAGATGACTTTCCAAAAAACAAGTCATCTTCACACTTCACACTCCTGGAAATGTATTAGAGTTTCTTTTTTCCTACATATCTGCCATTATTTGGTGTTAGAACTTTTTTTAATTTTTAGAAGTCTGATAGGTTTAAAGTGATATTTCACTGTTTTTATTTGAATTTCCCTCTTGGTAAATTTAAGCATCTTTTTTTTTTTCCTCCGTGAACTGTTCTTTCAAGGTCCTTTGCCTCTATTTCTATTGAGTTGTCTTCTAATTAATTTTAGTAGTATTTTGCATATTGTGGATAATTAACCCTTGGTCTACCATTTACTTGGCAAATATATTTTTCTAAATCTATCATTTGTCTATTGACTTGTTTGCCTCAGAAAGTAGCATGTAATCAAATAGATATATAAGTTATGGGATTCCAATTTTGTCTAGATTTTCCTTTCTGTTTATCATAGATACTGTCTCCTAATGTTTTTTCTTTTGTTTATAATTAAGTTTATAATGGATATGGAATTTGTTTTTTAGTGTATGGCAAAGGACGGGAGTAAATAATTTTTAGATACCTAGTTGTGCCAGCATATTTATTTGATAATCTGTTCTTTCTCTACTGATCTTACATAGCAAGATCTATTTCTAGGTATTTTCTCATTCCATTCATCTGTTTATTTCTATACCAGCACATATTGATTTAGTAATAATACAGTGGCTTTATTATAAGTTTTAATTACCTCCTTACTGGTCATCTATTACATGATTTTATTGGCTGTGATTAGGCACCTATTCTTCTTGTAAATCCCAGATTATATTATTCCAATCTGCTTCAAGTCCTGTTGGGATTCTAATTGGAATTCCATTAGATATATGTGCTAATTTAGGAAAAAGATATTATTTTCATACTATGTGTTCCCCACTAAAGACCTTCCTATTTGGTTTAGATATTGTTTAATAACTTACAATAAAATTATATGGTTTTGTTCCATATAGCATATGTCTCATGCCATTTTTATTAATTTCTCTGTATTTTGTAATGTTTATAAGTACAATAATTACATTTTTCTCATTGTAAAGTTTCTTATTGCTAAAGAAAATAAAGGCTTTTTAAATAATATTTATCTTGCTTCAAACTGCACTACTGTACTCTTTCATTAACTCTTACGTTTTACTGTCCCAGCATTCATGATCTGGTACATTTGACCCAACTATTTCAGCCCACTCACAAGTATTTGGCTGATTCATCTCCCCTCATTTTGAGATTTCTCATTTGGTTGTTTGGTTAGAGTATTTTTACAAGTATTTTCTTTATATACAGTACTAGTGACCCTCTATATATTATCGCATATACATAAATATTGTTACTTCACTCTAATGGGTAATGGATATCTTGGCTGGTAAAACCATTCTACTGTTGCCAGGCTTGTCTCTCAATTTACTATAAATTTTATTCCAATGTCTTATAGCTTCCAAGTCTACATATTACAAATCTCAGTTATTATTGAACCAAACTAGGGATCCACTTGCCTAGCAGAGTAAAGTCAGATATCCATGCTGAGTTTAGCAGTAGGAGAAAGGAAGGTGTTTATTTGCAGGGCATGGAGCAAGGAGGGAGAACTAACGCTTAAGTTCTAACCCTCTTGATGGCTTGAAAGTAAGGGTTTTTAAAGGCCTAGATAGCCAGTCATGGGCTCATACCTTTAATCCCAGCACTTTGAGAGACCGAGGCAGGTGGATCACCTGAGTTCGGGAGTTCGAGACCAGCCTGGCCAATATGGTGAAACCCCATCTCTACTAAAAATACAAAAATTAGCTGGCTGCCCACCTGTAATCCCAGCTACTTGGGAGGTTGAGACAGGAGAATCTCTTGAATCCAGGAGATGGAGGTTGCAGTGAGCCGAAATTATGCCATTGCACTCCAGTCTGGGTGACAAGAGCAAAACTCTATCTCAAGAAATGAAAGAGAGAGAGAGAGAGAGAGAGAGAAAGAAAATAAGAAGAAGAAGAAGAAGAAGAAGAAGAAGAAGAAGAAGAAGAAGAAGAAGAAGAAGAAGAAGAAGAAG
>NW_016803176.1:82922-132511 GCF_001698545.2 Rhinopithecus bieti
AGGAGGAGGAGGAGGAGGGGGAGGAAAGGAAGGAAGGAAGGAAGGAGGGAAGGAGGGAAGGAGGGAAGGAGGGAAGGAGGGAAGGAGAGAAGGAGAGAAGGAAGGCAGGCAGAGGTAAATTCAGGAAAACAGAAGTTACAGACAAAATTATAAATCAATAATACATGGAGTTTACACCTTGAATTTGGCCCAAAAGGGTGGGATATCTTGAAGCAGGAGATTGCAATTCATAAGTACATTCAAAGATTTTCTGGCTTTCAAGGCTAAGGAAGAGAAACGTTTTTTAAAATTTTGAGTTCAGCAGAAAAGAGCGTTAGCTCTGGGTTCCGGGTGTGACCTCCTCCAGGCGTTTCAGAAAGAAGTTTAGAACAAGAAACAGTGGTCAGAGTTCAATCCTCAGTTTCCCCTTATCTGAGGTTTAGGCACCAGAGGATCCATTTAGTGTGGGTCTTGAGTTTCTGAAAAACAACTCAGGGACATATATTAAGATGTCATCTTTAGTTTTTATAAGGAAGCAAACATCTGAGAAATCTGATGTCCTTGGCTACTGTTTTAAACTGTTATTTTACCTTCTTGCTTATCAAATCACTTATTTACTTCTCAGAGCTAGCTAGGTGTCTGGAACTTCCCTTGAAGGAAGTAGAGATTTTCCTTGACTTCCATGCTCGTGAGTGAAGGTGGAGGGGACTTGGTGGGGACACAAAGGCTTCTAAAAGGGATTCCTGCTCCATTTCAGGGTCTGGTTTTCTTTTTTCTTAGGTAACATTTTCTTTGTGTTTTTAAGCTCATACAGCATTTTCTTTGTTTTCCAACTTCTGGAATTTTAATTGCACAGGCCTAGGAATATATGCTTTTTATCAGTGAAGTCTGGAACTTAGGGAACCACTTCAATTGTTTATTTAGATTTTTTCTTCACCTCAGGAAAATTCTCTTCTATTATTTAATTGTCACTTTGCCTTCATTAGTTCTTTTTTCTCTTTTTAAAATTCCTCTTATTTGGATATTGGATCCACTGTATTTATTTTCCAAATATTTTATATTTTCCCTCATGTTTTCATCTCAATTGCTTTTTGTTCTGGATTTTATAACTCTTGATTTTGATCTTCTAAGAAACTGTTTTTGTTTCTGGCAGTGATAATTCACTTCTTCACTTCATTTAATAAAGTCTTTCATTTGGAAATCAAGGCGGATTTTATCCAATTTCCATTTGTCTTTTCCAGAAATATTACTTCTCTGGGCAGATTGCTCTTTCTAATTTTCTTGTTACCTCTGGCTGCTAATCAGTTAAAATGAGTTGTGAGTGTTCTTTGTTGGCTCAGTTCTTGTTATTAGGATATTCCACAAAGGGTCAAAGGCACTGGTTTCTATATTTGTAGGCCTGTTATATAGGAGCCAACAACTGTCAATCACCTGATGACCTAGTGAACATTAGTAGATGTTGGTAAACGTGATTAGGCAATTTGTGTTTACTAATTGACGCTTATGGAAGTTAGGCACGTACCCTTCTACAGAGACTTGGAGATTAGAGCACTATCTTTTTACTGTTACTATTTTTTATTATGGTAAACATGTATAACATGAGATCTAACCTTTTAATAAATTTTTAATTTTACAATACAGTATTGTTAACCATTAGCAGAATGTTGTATGGTAGATCTCTAGAACTTTATTATCTTGTTTAACTGAAACTTTGTATTTATTGAACAACTCCCTACCTCTTTCTTACTCTAGCCCCAGGCAACTACCATTCTAAGTTCTACTTCTATGAGTTTGTCTACTTTGAGTAGATCATATAGGTGGAATCAAGCAGTATTTGTCCTTCTGTGCCTGGCTTATCTAAGTTACTAAAATGTCCTCAAAATCCATCCATGTTGTTGCATATGATAGAATTTCCTTCTTTTCTAATGATCTTGAAGAGATATTAGCAGTCTCATGTTCATTGCAGCATTATTCACAATAGCCAAGATGTGCAGCATTATTCACAATAGCCAACGTCCTCCATGGGTGAAACAATAAAGAAAATGTTGTATATACATGCAATGGAATGTTATTCAGTTTTTATAAAGAACACACTACTTTTTCTGATGCTTACATTTCGAAGGGATGGCTCCCAGGTTCTCGAGAAAGGCATTCCTGAATTATAAAACTGGCAAGAAGCTAAGAGAGACTTACATCTCAAAGGAGTAGAGAAAGAATTTACAGGCTAGAATCTATAATTACTATTGCTCCTGATAAAGCCTCTCAGTTTTCAAGTCTCTTGTAATGTCTTGGACTTAGGGGCAAGGAGTTTCACCCAGTTGATGGAGCCACTCTATCTGACAGATGTTCAGGAGACCCAGCAGTCAGCCTTCTCAGGAATATATAGGTTTTAAGTGCCAAGTTTATCCTCAAAAGCAGTTCATTGGGCTTAAGTGAAGTTCCTCAGAATTTTGTCAAGCTCTTCCCTCTAGAGAGAAAAGCTTATTAGCCTCCCTAGCTTGTGATAGTCCTAGACATTAGTTTAACTCAGAATTGGCCAAATGTTTAGAGCTTGTTGTGGAGGTAAAGGGAGCTCCTGGATTTATTTTCATATATTTTTAGAATCCTCTCTATTTCTCTTACATTTCTAAGGCTGGGACCAGGCAGGGGATTTGGCCTCAGGCTCTGATTAGTGTTTTCAGTGATGGTTGTATTATGGAATGATAGTGATAGGGTTTTAGTCAGATTTCAAGGGTGGGTTACGAACAAAGAAGTAAAGGTAGGGCGTTTATAGATCACTCTTCACAGATGTAACAGGTCTTAAATAATTTCTTAACAGTCTGGGAGGTCTGATCTTTTCTGCTGGTTAAAGGGAAGGATACTTGGAGGATTGTTGAATTGGTAATTGGTATCTTTCAACAATTATGACTCCTGTGGATTGATGAATGACAACATCTTCAGGACAACTCTGGTTTCATGTTATGTCTCAATAGTCACATATTCAGTTTCTTGATAAAAGCAATTCTTATTTCTGTTCAGTATGTCTTAGACAAAAAAAAAAATAGTTTGTAAATATAATCACAAGGAAAAGCAAAATTATCTTATAACTTGAGTAACACAATAAAATCTTAATCACCTCAATGAGTCTGTCCAATAAGGCATACTATAGTTTATATATACATTTAGATAAACACAATTTTAACCTATTCTAAATTGTGTTTTGAATTATTTTGTGCCTTTGTGAGTTTCTTGTTAAAATCCCTTCTAATCAAATGGGATATGCTAACAATAACTCTTTGTTTACAGATATTTGGTTATTATTGTTTTGCATGGTTGAGGCCTTAATTACATCTTTTTTTCTCTGAGTGCTGGATTATTTGCTTCTTGATAAGTCAAGTGAACAACAAGAGCAGTTCCCCAGTGGCATTAATACTCAGTTTCAGCTCCCTAGATAGAATAAATGTTTTTATGGAGTATTTTTTCTTTATCTTGGCAGATCACAGGAATGAAGGAGCGTTTTCTGCTTTACCCAACTACAAAGGTCCTGATAACCAGTCACTATAGGGAGAAGTCTTTCCAAATAACTTTTCAGAATGCTTTCTACATTGTGGAAAATCACATTCCAGTGTTTAACTCTGAAAGTAAATATTTACAGAGTCACACAGATTACATCTATATTTGACAATACTAACTCAAAATTGTGTCTTCCAGTATTCAAATAATACATTGTAAAGAGTATCTTCTAAGCTAAATCATAGTATTTCAAATTAATTCCTTTTTAATTTTTTAGTCAATTAATTATTTATTTTTGATTTCCAGTATAAGACACATTTTATTTATTTATTTATTTCTTTTGAGACAGAGTCTCCCTCTATCACCCAGGTTGGAGCAGTGGTGCAATCTCAGCTCACTGTAACCTCCCCATCCTGGGCTCAAGCAACCTTCCAATCTCAACCTCTCAAGTAGGTGCTACCACAGACAGACGTCACCACACCCAGCAAATATTTTTGTGTGTTTTGTAGAGATGGGGTTTCCATGTTGTTTAGACTGATCTCGAGCTCCTGGACTCCAGCAATCCTCCCACTTCTGTCTCCCAAAATGCTGGGATTACAGGTGTGAGCCAACACACCTGGCCTAAATTAACTCCTTTTAAATAATACTTTTATTAGGCAGATTCTTTATAATGACAGTTGACTGTCTCACAAAATCACAGTCATCTTCAACCTTTAAGGTAGCTCTAATTATCTCAGTTTATTTCCATCACAGGGCTTCATGGTAAATGACTTTTATCCATTAGAGGAATTATGGGTAGGGGTTGGTAGATCTGAGTTGTGATCATGTGTTGCTTAGGTTCTCATTTTTGACACTGACTTATTCCCCTGATGAACTCTCCCGAGAAAAGTACACACACACACACACACACACACACACACACACACACACAAAATACATTGCAAAATAGAAATAAAGTGGTTGTGCTATAATTTCAAGTTCCTTTAGAGGCTCATAAAAATAACTAAATTATATATGCATAACATATGCTTTGACTACAGTTTTTTCTTTTCATTCGCAAATACCTTTCTCATTTTCTGGGCCAATACCTTTCTCATTTTCTGGGCCAAATGAGGCACAGACCACACAATTCCAGGTAGTCATCTACTTCAGCTTTTTTTGAAATGATTGTTTTCATGTTTTCTACTTGTTTCAGATGTGTAGAGGGTGGACTCATTAATGGAGGTTAAGCCAAGCCACAGCATTTTGCAGGTGGCAGTATGCCAAGTATGCTACAGGCTTTTTATGCAATGACTGAAGCTAGTGACAGTATACTGGTAGGAGAAAATTAGGACTACTACTGGGAAATATTATTGTTTCAGGATAATTTTGAAAAAGTCAGATTAAAATCAAACCAATACTTTAGACATAGTTTTACTTATGTTTAAGTGTAATGCTATTTATTGATTTAATTATTTATAACTTTGATGCTTTTATCCTGTGTTTCACCAATAAAGCATTTGCTTAAAGTAAATTTTAGGTGAGGAAAAGATTAATCACCATGAAACATCTTGTGGATTTATTAACCTACTTGGAAGTATTGGAGATCTTAATCATTTCTGTATAAATTTGAGGTTTTCATTATTAACAGATGTAGCTTTGATTCTGTATTATACTTTTTTGAGAAAATTATTTGGTTATGGGAACATATTAGACTAAAAATTGGTTTTAATGAATGTCAAGATAACTATTATTTATCATGTTGCATTGCTGGTTGGCTTGGCTTTGTTGTGCTGACAGTTTTCGTGAGGCTAGGAGAGTGGGGCTCAGCATCATTTCTCACCTCACGTTAGTCACAACTAGAGTAATGGAATATGACGTGGCTAATAAAGTATCAGGTAAATATGCCTGTTTTATGTGGGCATGCTAGAGAAACAGGGTGGCCACAAACATTCAGATGTGACTTTTTATAAGAACATGTGATGCAGAAAAACACAACTCTAACCAATCCCCTAAAACAAACAAAAGCCTCATCATCTTGTTAATGATAGATTCATCCTACTCTGATTATATAGCATGAAACAGCATTTATACAGATATCCTTTTTTTCTTCCCCCCCTTTTTTAGCTGTTTGCCAGTTTATGATTCTATCTCCTCAAAGAGTGTGAGTGAATCTACATTAGTCCTGAATTGCTTTATAAATCCCAGTCTTAAAGTATACCTTTTGATAAAGCATTCACTGTTGTGATGAAGTTAAGACAGTTAGTTACTCTAATGAACTGAAGCAGAGAATGAATAATTGAAAGTATGAGTAATTCAAAGTCATTCCACATTGTGTTTCCTATAGCTGGAGTTAAAACACAAAGAACCAAATATATAGGAATATATTTGCTGCAAGCATGGCAGAATTAATACCTTTATTACATAAATGATTTATCTAAAACAATAGGAAACAATACTCTCATAAAGAAATGGAAAGAGGCCTGAGAGAAAATACAGCCAATTAAATACATACAAATGGAAAGTCTCATATGCTAGTGGTAGAAATGTAAATGGAAACTACCATTTTGGAATCTTTTTTGACAGTAGCTACTAAAGATAAACATATGTGCGTGCCCCATAATCCAGAAATTTTACTACTATATACATTTAACAAACATGTGTTTACATATTCATGAAATACATTTATGAGAATGGTCAAAGCAGCACTGTTCATTATAGCCAAAATGTGAAAATTTCTCAAATACTAACAGTAGAATACATAAATAAATTTTGGTGTAATCATACAATGGACTAATTCAGTAATTAGTATGAACATGCAAAAAATAGATGTATATATATAAAAAGAACAATATGAAGCAAAATTAACCTGAAAGAAAAAAATACATACTTTGTAATTCTACTTAAAGAAAATTAAAAACAGGCAAAACTAAACTGCTTCAAAGTAGACTGTAGCGAGTAATGTGAGGTCAATAAAACTGCTGATTAAACTACAAAAGCTGAATAAATTACAAAAATCATATTGTTAAAGATAACAGAAAACTGAGGAATCAAGTAGTACTAGATGCACTGAAAGTTCAGACAGGTGAAAACATTTCAGAAGTGTTAGTTTCCCTGGGGCATTTGCCTATATGGGCTGAAGCATGAAGATTACATAGTTACCTAAGCAAAGCATCCCTCCTGGGAGAAAGAGATTAGCAATGTTTTGGTGCCCACTCAGCACAGAAGTAACAAAATCATTGAACACACAGCTGGTTTATAATTCAGTACATTCTGAGGTTTTGAATGAAACTAAAGTGCTAAAGCGAAAGCCTCTGAAAGTCATAGTAAAATTATTCTCACCTGTAGCATGTTTAAAGTCTGAAAATTCTGGTGGTTAAATCGGTAATGGTGAAATGACAATGCAGAGGGCTGGCACCTTTTTCCTAAGGATGCTTAAGGATTTGGGGGTCATCTGGAGGATACGAATCCAAAGTAACCACAGACAGAAGGTGGCTACCAGAGGACAGAGAACTCAGAGGAATACACATACACACACACACACACACACACACACACACACACACACATGCATATATATATTGCCATTTATCAACTCATTATTTGACTATTTATGTGATTAACACATTGTCATAATGTTTACCATAACATTGATAGAACTGTTGTGGAAATAGTTTGGATATATATTTATCTAAAGATATATGTGTGTGTATGTGTGCATGTGTGTGTGCATGTGTGTGTGCTTTATATGTGTATATATAGAGAGAATTCTTTTTTCTCAAAACCAATTAGATTTGAGGAGAGTAGTTTTTTGGGTATTTTCAAGAATCAGAAATATTGTTGTATTTATTAATTTTTCTGGAAATCAATCCCAAGGAAATAGTACTGAAGTTTTTAAGAACTAATTTTATAGTTTCACATATAATAGATAAAGATACTTAACTAACATATATGTTAATTAATACAAAAATGTTTAATGAAAGTACTACATTGGAACTTTGTAGAATATTAGTCATTAAGATGCCTGTAGAAGATTTATTCAACCCTTGAAAAAATAACTGCTTTTCCAAGCTATCCTTTCACTGTACAAAACTACAAAACTGGACAGAATATAGTGACTACCTACAGTTGTTGGACAACAGACATTGCATGAATTTATGCTGTTAAATGGGGAAAAATGAGGTTTATCTCAAACAGTTTTAAGTTCTCTGACTTGGAGCAAAAGAAGAGATATTAAACAGCGAGTGGAGATCTAATTGAGACTGAGGTATCCTATGGAAAGATAGGATGAGATTTATGTGGAACTAACAGTAAAATTTTTAAAAGATGAAGAAAAAATATTGAGAGCAGCCAGGGAAAAAAATGCACATTACCTAGAGGACAATTACTGTCCAAAGATAATAACAGCCAGTAAACAATAGAACCATATCTTTAAAGTTTTGGAAAGAAAACAAAAGCTATCAATCAGAGTTCTATATTTAATGAATGTATGCAACAAAACAGAGTAAAATAGAAACATTTTCCAATTTGAGGGAATTCTTTGCAGAATTGCACACAAGGAATGCTAAAGTAGGTTCTGCCAGCTGAAGACAATAATAGTTGTATTGATGGGAAAGAATGAAGAACACAAGAAATGATAACTCTCTCTTGGTAAATTTTTAAAAAGCCTGTATTTTATGGTTTTATTATTTTTCAACTGAAAACTGTTTAGAATAAAATAATATTATCTATAATGTTTATAACATATGACAAGAATAGTACATTAATAACAATTAGAAGTAGACAATTCTAAATTAAGGGTGCAAATTGCAATCTTCAGAGTCATGTATTAGTCCGTTCTCATGCTACTAATAAAGATACCTGAGACTGGGTAATTTATAAATAACAGTTTAATTGACTCACAGTTCAGCATGGCTGGGGAGGCCTCAGGAAACTTACAATCATGGTGGAAGGGGCAGCAAACATGCCCTTCTTCACATGGAAGCAGTAAGAAGAAGTTCTGAGCAAAGGGGGAAAAGCCCCATATAAAACCATCAGACCTTGCGAGAACTCATTGTCCCAAGAAAAGCATGGAAGTAACCACCCCCATGATTCAATTATCTCTCACCAGTTCCCTCCCATGACACATGGGGATTATGGAAACTACAATTCAGGATAAGATTTAGGTGGGAACACAGTCAAAGCATATCATTCCACCCCCTGGTCCCTCCCAAATCTCATTTTCTCGCATTTCAAAACATAAGCATGCCTTACCAACAGTCCCCCAAAGTCTCAGTGCATTCAAGCATTAAAAGGTCCAAGTTCTAAGTCTCATCTGAGACAAAGTAAGTCCCCTCCACCTATGAGCCTGTAAAATCAAAAGCAAGTTAGTTACTTTCTACATACAATTGTTACAGGCATTGAGTAAATACAGCCCTTCCAAAGGGGAGAAATTCGCCAAAACAAAGAGGCTACAGGCTTCATGCAAGTCCAAAATCCAATAGGGCAATCATTAAACCTTAAAGTTCCAAAATGATCTCCTTTGATTCTGTCTCACATCCAGGTCACACTGATGCAAGATATGGGCTCCCATAGTCTTGGGCAGCTCCACCCCTGTAGGTACAGCTGCCCTACTGGCTGCTTTCACAGGCTGGTATTGAGTGTCTGTGGCTTTTCCAGGTGCATAGTGCAAGGTTTCAATGGATCTACCATTCTGGGGTCTGGAGGATAATGGCCCTTTTCTCACAGCTCCACCAAGCAGTGCTCTAGTGGGGACTGTATGTGTGGGTTCTAACCCCACATGTCCCTTCCACCAGGGTTCTCCATGCCCTAGCAGAGGTTCTCCATTAGGGTTCCACGCCTGCAGCAGACTTCTGCCTGGACATTCAGGCATTTCCATACATCCTCTGAAATCTAGGTAGAGGTTCCCAAATCTCAATTCTTGACTTCTGTGCACCCACCAGTGCAACACCACATGTAAGCCACTAAGGCTTTGGGCTTGTATCCTCTGAAGCAATGCCCTGAGCTGTATATTGGCATATTTTAGCCACAGCTGGAGCTGAAGCAGCTGGGATACAGGGCACCATGTCCCAAGGCTGAGCAGAGCAGGGATGCCCTGGGACTAGCCCACGAAACCATTTTTCCCTCTTAGGCCTCCAGGCCTGTGATGGGACAGGCTGCTGTGAAGGTCTCTGACATGCCTTTGAGACATTTTCCCTATTGTCTTGGTGATTAACATTTGACTTCTCATTACTTATGAAAATTTCTGCAGCAAGCTTGGATTTCTCCCCACAAAATGTGGTTTTCTTTTCCATTGCATCCTGAGGCTGCAAATTCTCCAAACTTTTATGCTCTTCTTCCTCTTCTATGCTTTGCCTCTTAGAAATTTCTTCCATAGATACACTAAATTATCTCTCTCAAGCTCAAAGTTCCACAGATCTCTAAGGCAGGGGCAAAATGCCACCAGTCTCTTTGCATAGCAAGAGTGACCTTTACTCCAGTTCCCAACAAGTTCCTCCTCTCCATCTGAGACCACCTCAGCCTGAACTGCTTTGTCCATATCACTATTAGCATTTTGGTTAAAGCCATTCAACAAGTCTCTAGGGAGTTCCAAATTTTCTCATGTCTTCCTGTCATTTGAGCCCTCCAAGTCTCTAGGAGGTTCCAAACTTTCCCACATTTTTCTATCTTCTTCTGAGCCCTGCAAAAGTTTTCAACCTCTGCCTGTTAGCCAGTTCCAAAATCGCTTCCACAGTTTTGAATATCTTTAGAGCAGTGCCCTTCTCTCTGTGGTACCAATCTCACACTGCTTATAAAGACATACCCAAGACTGGGTAGTTTATAGAGGAAAGAGGTTTAGTTGACTCACAATTCAACATGGCTGGGGAGGCCTCAGGAAACTTACAATCATGGCAAAAGTGGAAGCAAACACATCCTTCCACTCATGGCGGCAGCAAGGAGAAGTGCCAAGCAAAGGGTGAAAAGCCCCTTATAAAACCATCAGATGTCATGAGAACTCATTCACTATTACAAGAACAGTATGGGATTAATTGACCCCATGATTCAGTTACCTCCCACCTAGTCCCTCCTAAGACACGTGAGGATTATGGGAACTACAATTCAAGATGAGATTTGGGTGGGGACACAGCCAAAATGTGTCAAGTTACTATTATTTAAATTGTATAAAAGGTATAAAAATAATTTAAAAGCAACAGAAGAAATAGAATATATGCTGGTCTATCCTCCAATACTTGTTACCTCTTGCCTTTTTGGCCATAGCCATCCTAATGTGAAGTGATATCTTACTGTGGTTTTAATTTGCATTTCCCTAGTGACTAGTGATACTGAGCACTTTTTTCATATACCTGTTGTTCATTTGTATGTCTTCTTTTGAAAAATACATATTCATGCTCTTGGCCCTTTTTTTTTTTTTTTTAGATGAAGTCTCACTCTGTCACCTGGGCTGGAGTGCAATGGCGCGATGTTGGCTCACTGCAACCTCCGCCTCCTGGGTTCAAGCAATTCTCCTGTCTGAGGCTCCTGAGTAGCTGAGATTGCCAGTGTGTGCCACCATGCCTGGCTAATTTTTTTCGTCTTTTTAATAGAGATAGGATTTCACCATATTGGTCAGACTGGTCTTGAATTCCTGACCTCAGATGATCCACCTGCCTTGGCCTTATAAAGTGCTGTGGCCTACTTTTTAATTAGGCTTTAGCTGCCTGTGTTTTAGACTTATGTATAAAAAATGTTTTCTGGATTAATATCAATAAACTTTTTCCCGATGTTTTCTTCTAGTAGTTTTATAGTTTCAGATCTTATATTTAAGGTTTTAATCCATTTTGAGTTGATTTTTGTATAAAGGGTGAGATAAAGGTACAATTTTATTCTTCTTCCTTGTGCAGTGTTGATGGCAATGTAAATTTTTATAACATAGCCATTGTAGAGAACAGTGTGGGGCCCTACAAAATTAAAATAGAACTACCTTATGATCCAGCAATTCCACTTCTGAGTATATATCTAAAGTGTTTGAAATGAGTATGTTGAAGAGATATTTGCACTGCCATGTTCATTGCAGTATTATTCACAATAGTCAAGATATGAAAGCAACCTAAGTGATCATCAGTGAATGAATGGTAAATAAAATGTATATATACACAATGAAGTATTATACTATTCAGCCTTAAAAAGTAGGAAATCCTGTCATTTGCAATAGCATGGATGAAGCTGGAGGATAATATGCTAAGTGAAATAAGTCAGGCACAGAAAGACAAATATTGCATGATTTCTTTTATATGTGAAATCTAAAAAAGTTATAAACTCATAAAAGCAGAGAGTAGAATGGTGGTTATCAGGGGTTTGGGTGGTAGGCTGGAATAGAGGAATTGTGGAAATGTTGGTCCAAGGATACAAAATTTCATTTAGACAGCAGGAATAAATTCAAGAGGTGTATTGTATATTATTGTGACTATAGTTAATAATAATATATTGTATTCTTGAAAATTGCTAAAATAACAAATTATAAATGTTTTCACCACAAAAAATGATAATTATGAGGTAATGGATAGGTTAATTAGCTTGATTTAGCTATTGCACAATGTATACATATATCAAAACATCATATTTGACACCATAAATATATATAATTTTTATGTGTCAGTTAAAAAGAATAAAGAAAATAAATACAAAAGACCAGGCATACAGGTGGTTCAGGCCTGTAATCCCAGCACATTGGGAGGCCAGTGTGGGAGGATCACTTGAGACCAGGAGTTCAAGACCAGACCAGCCCAGGCCACACATCAAGACCCTGTCTCTACAAATATATATGTGTGTGTGTGTGTGTGTGTGTGTGTGTGTGTGTGTATAAATTAGCTTAGTGTAGTGGCACACATTTGTGGTCCAATGGTCCAAGCTACTCAGGAGGCTGAGGTGGGAGGATCAATTGAGCCTAGGAGGTTGAGACTGCAGTGAGCCATTTTTGCTGTTTGTGCCCCTGCATGCCAACCTGAGTAGCAGAGTAAGACCCTGTCTGAACAAAAAAAAAGGAAAGAATTATAATAAAACCAAAAAACCAAGGCCCTCCTTCCCCCAAAAATATGCCGTCTGTAATACAAAGAGATCTATACACAATGAATTAAAATGGTGGGAAAATATGTAACATGCAAACATAATCATTAGAAAGTTGATTTAGCTATTTTACTATCAGACAAAGTGAACTTTGAGATAAGGATTATTACTTGAAAAGGAAGATAAGAAGGTCAATATATCAGATGTCATAACTATTCTACATTTGAATGTACTCTAATAACAGAGCTTAAAAATTGGCACAACCAAAGAAAGAATGCACAAATGCCCAATCATAGTATTTTTAACATTCCCTCTCAGAAATTGGTAGGATCACTAGACAAAAAAGCCTAAACACCATCTACGCCAGTCATGGTGGCTCACACCTATAATCTCAGCCCTTCGGGAGGCCGAGGCAGGCGGATCACTTGAGATCAGGAGTTTGAGACCAGCCTGTCCAACAGGGTGAAACCTCGTCCCCACTAAAAATACAAAAAATTATCAGAGCATGGTGGCACATATCTGTAATTCCAGCTACTTGGGAGGCTGAGGCATGAAATTTCTTGAACTCGGGAGGCAGAGACTGCAGTGAGTCGAGATTGTGCCACTGGACTCCAGCCTCGGTGACAGAGTGACACTCCATCTCAAAAAAACAGACAAACAAACAAAAAAACACCATCTATCAAATTGATCTAGTTTACATATGTAGAATACTATTCCCAACATCTCCAGAACACACATTTTTCTCGGATACATATAGAGCACTCACCAAAATAGACCACATGCTGGGCCATAAAAGAAGGTTTCAAAAGATAGACATTTTGCAGAGCAGTTTTCTCTAGCTACTGTACAGTAGATTTAAACTAGGAAAATTAAAATATACATCTGAAAATTACCAAATATTTGGAAATTAAGTAGTACATGACTAAATAATTTGTGTGTCAAAGAAGAAATCCCAGAGAAAATTAGAAAATGCTTTAATCTAAACAAAATTTAAAACATGGATATTAAAATTTGTGGGGAGAAAGTAGAAAAGTGTTTGGGAACAAATGAACATTTTAAAATGCTTAAAATAGAAAAGACAGCACACTTGATATTAGTTAACAAAGTTTTCACATTAAAAGGCTCGAAAAGGGAGAGTAAATTAAAACCAAAGTAAGCTGAAGGAAAAAATAATAAACACTGTAATCAAATAGAAAAGTGAAAACATTAAAGGACTAGAGGTTGTTTTCTCAAAAGATCAATCAAAACAATGCACCTCAGCAAGATAGATTAAGAAAGAAAAGTACACGTTACCAATACTGCGTTTGACAGAGAAGACAAATATGCTAAAGATATTAAGAGGAATATAGGGAGTACTATGAACAATGACCCACTTTAGGCCAATAAATTCTATAATTTTAGATGAAATGAAGAATTCTCTTAAAAAATCACAACTTACCAAAATTGACATAAGAAAATAACAAAATATATAAGCAGTCCTGTAACCTGTAAACAAATTACATTTGAAATTCAAAACATTCTCATAGAGAAAACTCCAGGTCAACAGGGCTTCACTTGTAAATTATATGAAACATTTAAGGAAGAGAAAAATTACAATCTTATATAAACTTTCATAAAGTGTAAAAGGACTGAGCACTACACACTGGATTTTACAAAGACATTATGATTCTGTAATCAAAGATATTTGAAGAAAGTACATTCCATTATCTCTCATCAGTTAACAAAATATTGGAAATCAATTTAATTATATATAAAGAGGATACTATATTATGAGCATTTGGAGTTTTTCCCAGGAATTCAAGATTGGTTCAACATTTAAAAATTAATCAGGTATTGTATAACATTAGCAGAAGAAAGGAGGAAGTTATATGATCATCTCAATGGAGGTAGAAAAGCACTTGAAAATTCAACACTCATTCATAATAAAAGCTCTCAGAAGTCTAGGAATAAAATAATTTAATCTCATGTGCACATCTATTATGTAAAAACTCTACAGCAAACATTTTTAATGGTGAAATTTTGAATACTTTCTAGCTAAGATCAGAAACAGGTTGTGTCTGCTTTCTATTCAACATTGTACTGAAATCCTAATCAATGCAAAGAAAATGAGAAAAAGAAGTAAAAGGCATCACAGTTCAAAAGGAATAAGTAAAACTGTCTTTGTTCACAGAAGATATGTGTTTGCAGAAAATCTTGACAAATCAAAAAAGCAACTAAAAGTAGTATGTGCATATAGAAAGACCATAGGATGCAAGGCCAATTTTATACAAAGATCTTTCTGTATTCATGCAGAAACAATCTGAAAATAAATTTTAGATTAATTGTTTATAATAAAATCCCCCAAACATAAAATACTCTGGGAAATTTAATAAACATGTGCAAGATTTCTACAGTGAAAACTGTAAAATGTTGCTTAGAGAATTTAAAATAAGATTTTATTTCATGTCTAATCCATGGATTAAAAAACTCAATTTTATTCTCCAAAAATGATATATAAATTTAGTGCAATTTCAATCAAAATACTGGCAGATTTTGGGGGGCTAGGGTAGAAATTGATAAGCTAATACTAAATTAATATAGAAATCCACAGGACCAAGAATAGACAAACATTTTGAAGAAGAACTAAGTTAGGGAATTTATATTCTCTACTTTCAAATTTTACTATATTGCTTTTGTAATCCAGACATTGTGGTAGTGACATAATGTATTAGTCCATTTTTACGCTGCTGATAAAGACATACCCAAGACTGGGCAATTTACAAAATAAAGAGGTTTATTGGACTTACAGTTCCATATGGCTGGGGAGGCCTCATAATCATGGCAGAAAGCAAGGAGGAGCAAGTCACATCCTTGCTGCCTGAATGGCAGCAGGCAAGGGGAGAGCTTGTGTAGAGAAACTCCCATTTTTAAAACCATCAGATCTCATGAGACGTATTCACCATCATGAGAGTATCCCAGGAAAGACCCACCCCCCCATGATTCAATCATCTTTCACCGGGTCCCTCCCAAAATATGTGGGAATTATGGGAGCTACAAGATGAGATTTAGGAAGGGGACACAGAACCAAACCATACCACATAAGTATAGACAAATCGGTCAGTGGTTCAAAATACAGTGTCCAAAAGAGACCTGTATATATAGTGGTCAGTTGATTTTTAGCATAGGCATCAAGCCTTTTACTGAGGAAATTCTTTGCAATAAGTATTTTTGGAACAACTGGATAAACCTGTGCAGCAAAATGAACACCAGCTTTTATTCTCACTAGACAAACTATATTCAAAATGGCAAGAACTAAAATATAGAACTTTAAAATAAAACAAAATAGGCTATTTTATAATGCTGCACAGCAAATAGTTTCTAACATATGACTTTAAAAGCACAAACCGTAAGTGAAAACTGATGAATTAGAGTTTCTATATATGTAAAACTTCTGATTTTTGAAGGATACCATTAAGAAAATGAAATGGCAAGTCACAGATTAGGAGAAAATATGTCTGACAAAAATATGTATTTGACAAAAGATTGTATCCAGAATATAATAATAACTACTATCACACTATAATAGAAAATAAACTTCCTAGTTAAAATTTGAAAAAAAAATTGGATAGTTCTCAAAGATGTAACAAATGGATGGTAAGCATAATGAAAATGCTTAAAACTAAAAGTCACAAAAAAAGCAAATTAAAGCCACAATTACAACTACATATGGATGGAATATCTAATATTAAGAAGTCTAAATGTTGGTGAGAATGTGGAACAAATGGAATTCTTATACTTTGCTACTGGGAGTAGAAAATGGCACACCACTTTGGAAATTCCTAAATCTTGGTAATTTATTGGAATATGTTTATGTCTTTTCATATAAATTCCAATCTGGCTATTATTGGTAGCTAGAAGGCTTTCTATATGGTCATGCAGGGATCTAGGATCCTTTCCTCTTGTGAATTAGCACTTATTGTTGTCTTCCTCATTCTGCTAATGGAGAGGGAAGGAAAACATGGAGGATAGTATAGAGGGGTTTTATAGGCCAGACCTGGAATAAATATACGTAACATCTACCTGCACTCTGTCAGCCAGATCTCAGTCACCTAATTGCACAGAAGGCTGGGAAGCGTTGTTTATGTGTGTGAAAAGGAGCAAAGGGGAAAGGATTTGGTGACTATTTAGCCAATTGTAGCCTTATTCATAGTGCTATTTAATAATGGGTATATGTGGGAGGCAATTTGTATAATGAGAACACTAGTTTATGAGTGTAATTACCAGTTCTAGCAGTAGATGCATGTTACCTTGGACAAGAAATTTTTTAAATGGTGGATTAAGAGCATAGCTTAGAATCACATTTGTTCAGTTCCCAATTTCTTAACCTGAGCCTTTAATTAAACCAGTTCGTGCAATGGATCTTACAAAACGGAGCTATTTATGTATTTCCTAGCTCTTAGAGATTTAACTTTTACTTTCATAAAGTAGAAGTCATAATATTTGCCCTTACTCATACTAGTTTTGTCCTGAAGATCAAAGTAGATGGAGTCTCTGAACTATCAAAACTACATTATGAAAAATGAATTATTTTCATTCTTAGCTGACAAAAGAGTATTGATCTATGTAATGCTGATATAAATTCAGATCTTGGAAAACAGAGCCCTTGTGGAATGAATATCATTATTTATTGCTTTTTGTGGCTCAGAGATAAAGACTATTAGCCTAAAAGCTAAATACTTAAGGTTGGTTGGTTTGTCTTTTTTATGAGAACATTTTCACTCCAAAGTGGTGTTCCTTAAAAAGTTTAAATGAAGATTGAGACTATGCTGGATTCTGATCGCTTTGTTCTCTTCTCTCAGCTTTCTGGCCTGAGATCAAAGTCTCCTCTATGAAAGCAACTTTGTATCTCCCTTAATGTCAGGTTAAAAAATTTATTGGTGCATGCTTTCTCTGGAGGCTACTTCTATTCCCTAGAAAGAAGCAAACTAATCTCCTAAAATCCCATGCAGAACAGGGATTCTCTGATGAGCGGTCAGATATTTCTGCTTTTGTGCACCCAAGGACAAATTAAAATTCTGAAAACTTCAGTTTCCTTTTGCTTATACAGGTATTTTAAAATGTAGAGCATTATTAGTCAAAACGAAATACAGGACCCCATTTGCAATTGTTTTATAACATCTAAACAAAGAGACCCTTTTCGGAGGATTTCCTTCATAAATGATGGGAAAACATGGACACATAGAGGGGAATAACACACACTGGGACCTATCGAAGGGTGGAGAGTGGGAGGAGGGAGAGATTCAGGAAAAATAACTAATGGATACTAGCCTTAATACCTGGGTGATAAAATAATCTGTACAACAAACTCCCATGACACATGTTTACCTGTGTAACAAACATGCACATCCTGTACATGTACCCATGTACTTAAAAGTAAAAAAAAAAAAAAAAAGTAAAATTGTTCTGTTTCAGAAAATTACATATTAGCTATTATTTAAATTGCTTTTTAAAAATATTTTGGAATATTTTGATAAATTGATGATCTATCAAGGCCCTTCTAATTCTGGTGTTTGATTGCCAATGGAAGCCTTACAGGATGGTTACTGGAGGTTGTGGCTTTCAACCCTAAAGATAGGCTATATACAAGCTTTCCTTTAATAACTGTGTATGACTTAATTTTTCATAAATTTCACACATTTTTATATGCATGTATATTTCCAGAATATTCTTAATTGGTGTTAAAAATACTAATAATTT
This sequence comes from Rhinopithecus bieti, assembly GCF_001698545.2. NCBI lineage: Eukaryota > Metazoa > Chordata > Mammalia > Primates > Cercopithecidae > Rhinopithecus > Rhinopithecus bieti. The sequence continues at coordinate 101,151 of NW_016803176.1, forward strand.
TATTTTTTCAAAGCATATTCCTTTGCCCTGATACTTTGAGATTTGTTGAGCAAATCTGTATTAATTGGTAAGTTATCTTGCTTTTCAAGTTGTTCATTTTTATATTGTTGCTCTTCTACAGCTTTCGCTTCCAAGTTAGCAAAGTCATACCATTTTAACCTGGCTGCAAATGATAGCTCTCACACTTCATTTGCCTGTTTTAGGTGTTCTTTTCTGCATCTTCTTTAATTGTAAATATGCTTCTTAAGTTATAGTGGTAAGAAGTGTACATGATATCCTAGGGCAGAAAAAGTTTTTTGATATTTTTGCATTAATCCTTTCATGATGCATAACAGTCTGTAGTCCTTATCAACATCTCTATTACCAACATCTATCAAGACCCATACAGCCCTCTAAGCATCCCAGATTCCATTCGCCTCTTTTTAATTAATTCAGAGCCCTGGATCCTATGGATATATTTTCTTTCCAGTATCATGTTTTCCTTTAATATCCAAATAGCAATAACTTTCAGTACTCACTCAATACAACAGCAAGAAACTCAGGTCCCTTTGTAAGAATTTCTGATAATCTCCAGTAAGTATTTTTGAATTCAATAAATCTATTCTGGTTGCTGCTCATCACTTCAGACAAGGCATCTTCCCAGCTTCCTCTAATCATATCATTTCTTTCATCCTGTCTTAGCTCCCTGCCTCCCAGTTTGATCTAAAATATGTACACAGGCTCTACATGCATCCGTAAAGCACACAATTTCAAGTTTACAAAATTGACTAAGACCTAGAGAAACTGTGATGCAAAAATGAAAAGCTGAAACTGAATATCAGATATTACTACCCCTTTAGTCTGTTAGTAACATCCATTCACAGAGAGTTCGGGGGAGCTATCATGGCAAAGTGGTAAAGATCGTAGCTAAATAAACTGGTTGCCACTATTACTTTTTCGAGAATGTTCAGCACAATGTCTGAACAGAATTACACCCAACAAATGGAGGCTGCTGCTGTGATGTCAGCACCATGATTGTGTGCTTTGAATATCTAATGCTGTTGTGAGACCCTTGGCATTGACCTATTGAATGCAAAAAAAAAAAAAAAAAAAAAAAAAAAACCCAAACCCCGCCTTTTTTTTTGGTTCCTTTTTTAATGGGCTTTTTTTTTTTTATATCACTGGGGACAATTACACACCTCCAAATCATTCTTTTGCAGACTCCTTAATTTGGGGGGACTATGCATAAAGAAGAAGCCAGAAACTAACTTTGTATTATAATCTTTGTCCATACTAAAGACAATTTTTCTGTCATTAAATGAAATATTGCATGCTGTATTTATATATAATCTTATATATGCCAGTCATTATTTCAAACTCGGGAAATAAAATTATTTTAAAATGCACATGATCTCTTCTCCTTATAGAATTTACAATCCAATGGGAATTGTAAACTCTTCATTAATGAATCACACAAGTAAATATATGCTTTACCACAAAGGAGAAGTACTAGATGCTGTGGAAGCAAATAATGGAGAATTGGACCAAGTCAAAAAGGTCAGGAAAGGCTTTAATCTCAGCACAAAGCATTGGCATATGACTTACTCCTCTGGTTTATGACTGCCATAATAAAAACTGATACATACAGAACTTGTATTATATGCTTCAAAGTACTAATCAGTGTCTCTTAGAGAAAAGTGAGTCCACCACAAATACAAATTCTTTTACTTTGAAGTTATTAAATAAGCAGAGCTCTTTAGTGTTGAAGTTCTAAGGAGGGATGGTGATAAATACATTTTGTTTTCATTTTCCCTTCATGTTTTGGAAGCAACCGATTAGTAGGCATGGGAATCAGGTAAATGAAGTTCTGCATAACAACTTTATTAAGGATAAAAGCTTAATTGGATAATATGATATACTTGATGCTTTCTAATATTTCATTCTGGAATTAACTTATCTAACCAGACAGACAGGCTTCCTGTGTGGAGCAGAGTTCACTGTCATGGGCTTACCATACATAGGAAGCAATAAAAGAAGATAATTTCTTGAGAGTAAAACAGAGAAGCCCAAATGAATAAGGAAGGAAGAAAAGGACAAACTCTCTAGTGGAGTTCTATTAGCAATAAAATTCCTAAGGAATAGAAGACCCCACCCCCAGCCATGTTCTCTTTCTTTCCTTCATGCATTTAGACATAGCGGTCAAACCCTATGGCTCACCAGTATTAAATGTGGCCCTTATGTAAAAGAGACTATTGGTTCCCAGGAAGTCCTGCTCTCTATTCATGAAGTTGAGAATAGCACTACTCCTTGTGTATCTAGTGGGGAGTTCGGCTTTTAATTCTATAGCTACATTGTCCAATGAATTAGCCACCAGCCACTTATGGCTATGTAAACTCAAATTACATAGAAGTCCAGTTCCTTATTAACACTGGGCACATTTCAGTGTGAAATAGCCAATTCTCAATAGCTGGTTAATATGAGAACGGAAAAGATTAGAACATATTTGCACTATCACAGAACCATCTATTGGCTAGCACTACTCTAGAGGGCACTGAAAAAGTGAGCTCCAGGGCCTTGCTGTACCTTATGCCAAAGCCCATTTACTTTTGTTTTTATCCCAAATTATACATAGCCACATGCCAATATGTTTCAAAAGAGTTAATACAACTATAACACATAACAAATATGCTTCGATAATATAAATTCAATTAATAATTTATTAAAAAATTATAAAATCTCTGACAAAGAAGAAATCATATTCAAAGACAAAGCTAAAATAAATAATTAAATAAACTTCTAAATGTTCCTTCCTTCAATTTCTCACTATGTGAAGTCTCATTAGAGGGATTCCACTCAGAAGCATGGATAGAGTTAGGTGATTTAAGTGGTTGTAGGGATTTGTAATTGTGTAGTTAGGACCCTATGTTCTACCTGGTGATTTTTTTGTGTTTTCCTTGTTCACCCTTTTCAGGCCTTAAATAAATGTTGCCTCTTTAGGGGTACTGGAAATATTTTCTTCTACCTCATGTTTTTCTAAAGGAGAAAGATCAGCTTCTAGTGTTCATTCCCCCACTGTTCTCTCACTCATTGGCGGTAGGTTCAGAAGATGATTAAACAGTTTAATCTACTCTGTTGCCAGGCTGGAGTGAGGCGGTGCAATCTTGGTTCACTGCAACCTCCGCCTCCAGGGTTCAAGTGATTCTCCTGCCTCAGCCTCCCGAGTAGCTGGGACTACAGGTGCGTGCCACCACACCCAGCTAATGTTTGTACTTTTAGTAGAGACGGAGTTTCACCATGATGGCCAAAATGGTCTTGATCTCCTGACCTTGTGATCTGCCTGCCTCAGCCTCCCAAAGTGCTGGGATTACAGGCGTGAGCCACCGCACCAGGCAATAATCTACTTCTTAAATTGGCTCCTTTTTTCTCTACTTCATGTAGCACAGGTAGCATTTGCTGCATCTGAGTACCTTTTAAAAAAATTTTTGGCCCAATAAACTGTTTTTCCAGCATGTTCTTCTGAATATTTTATTAGAGGGTCCCTGTAGTGATAGACATAAAATTCAACCATTTCTGGATCTACCAAAAGCATCTGACATTTACACAAATTATATTTATCTTTACCTCCCAAATTGGAGAACATTATCTCAGAAGTACTTTTTTCATTAGGACAACATCTAATCTAGGCCTAGATGGTCTTCATCAACATCCTCCTTGGATTTCCTTCAGTATGTGCTTTTAAAAATGCTTCCTTTTCTGGAGTCTTAATTCTAATAATGTCTTGAATATGTCCCTTGTAGGCAGCGGTGCAGATTTGGAAGAGATGTGGCTCTCATGAGCTGAATCTCATGGCCTGAAACACAGCATTGCTTTAGGGACTGCAATCCCAGCCTTCCTATCTACAATTATGGAGCCTTGAAACTAACCCAATAACATTCTGAAGTTTTGACGCCATTCTATGCGCCTCTACTCCTCAAACATGAGCCTAGGTTCTAAAATCTCTTTCTAGAGCCATCTGGATTTTCAAGGCATGGCTTTCCTGTTGCCCACATTATAGATGTGTAAGAGCACACATACAACATCTCAGTAGCTTCCCAGGTCAATATCCCTGAGGATAAATCATTCTGGCCTGTTCTCATCTCTTGACCGTCTTCTTTTGGACTTAATATTTTGGACCTCAGCCAGCCTTTCTAATGGGGAAACAACTAAAGTAAGGATGATAATGAAAGAGTGTTAGGCATACAACCTGAATATAATAAATTCTGAAGAAAAGCTAACTTCTATGGTTAGATTTTTGTGTAATTATTTTATTCTATTTTATTCTATACTGCTAACCTATGATTATAGGGGACAATTTATGGTATCCCCTAGTCCCCTAAAATCCTTCTTTTTTTTTTTTTTTTTTTTTTTTTGAGACAAAATATCACTCTGTTGCCCAGGCTGGAGTGCAGTGGTACAATCTCAGCTGACTGCAAACTCTGCCTCCTGGGTTCAAGCTATTCTCCTGCCTCACTCTCCTGAGTAGCTGGGATTACAGGCGTGTGCCACCACGCCCAGCTAACTTTTGTATTTTTAGTAGAGACAGGGTTTCACCATGTTGGTCAGGCTGGTCTTGAACTCCTGACCTCGTGATCCACCCACCTCAGCCTCACAAAGTTCTGGGGTTACAGGCGTGAGCCACCGCACCCGCCAAAATCCTTCCTTTTAAAAAGGCAGCCAGTCATTTTTGGTCTTTATGTTTTTTAAGATCCTAACCCCCAAGTGGTGTCTTTGAGCAGTCGTTATCATGAGTCTCTAGCTGGCTTTTTTCCTTTGTTATTTTGGAAACACGCGTGTTTTTATTTGCATTGACATTCCTTGAAAGGTAATCTTACAAGTCATTTTTGGGAAAAACATTGTTTTTAGATAATACTTGATCTGTAGGCTATTTTGAGGGCTTCTCTGTTATCATTACTCTGTCTGACTTTCTGTGATTGGGAAGATGATTTTTTAGGAGGCGACTGTTTAGGACATTTGATTGGTAGTATTTATTGTTTGTGTACGAAGCTACATGAAAGAGCAAAATTTCAAAGCTCTATTATCCCAAAGTTGATGAAGCTAGTTTCACTTTAAACAAACAAAAAAGTACCTTTTTCCTGACAATGATATCTGGGCTCCCCTTTATTAGCTGTGCTTATAGTTTTGACACTCAACGTGTATTTTTCCTGGGCTTATAATAAGGGATTTTGTAAATGATCACATTCTTGTAAGCTATTAAATTTTTCAATTTTAATTTAAAATAATTCTCAACTAATGCCCACATATTGCTGCCATATGTCTTCTTCTCTAATATTTAACTATTTCGTTTGTTTCCTCACTCTCATGAGAACGCTAAAGGTAATGTTATTGTGATGATTATTACTTTGTGGCTCACCCACAGTCATCTCTTTTACCACTTCCTATGTACTAGACTGCACAAAATGGAATACATGCTCTCTTCTTGAGAAGTTTTCACTACTTATTCTAAGAAATAGATCCCAATCCTACCTAAACATTCCGTTGCTAAATCATATGCCTATCAGTTTATGTTTGGGTAATTAAAACCACTGACCTCGTAGTTTTGTCTGAAATGTAATTTAACAGTTTTACCTCAGATACATCAGGATTAGTCACTTTGTTTTCCCAAAGCTCATGAAATCATGAAATCAAATTATCTGGGAGCGTTTTCAGAAATGCAGCATACTCTCGGTTATACTGACTGAAGATCTGTAGTCCCCAAGTAATTCTAGTATAAAAAAAGTTTAGAAACCATTACTTGAACATATAAGTCTGTTTTACTTTTTCAGTCTTTTACTCAATACATATTTTTATCTCCTACCATATATGAGAATATATGATAATGTGAGGAGTCAAAGAAAGTAGATTTCAGCTGGGCATGGTGCATAAGCCTGTAGTCTTATCTACACACAGGGCTGAGGCTGGAGGTTCACTTCAGCCCAGGAGTTTGAGGATGCAGTGAGCTATGATTGTACCACTGCACTCCAGCCTGGGCAACAAGCACAATCCTGTCTCTAAAAAAAAAAAAAAAAAAAGACTTGTATAGACTTGTATAGCAATATACAAATAACCATATAAGAATTCATCATATCATAAAACATATCAGAATTCCAAAGAAGGAGAACATTCTTCCCATCATATGTAAGGAGCCTTGTTGGGTCGGTAAAGTTCCAGCAGGTGGTAACCTGTTGAAAGGTGTCTCCAGACAAAAGAAATCCAAGGATGCCACAAAACAAGACAAAATCCATGTAGAGTAATAGTAAGGGTTGGAAAGGGGCAGATTTTTAAGTGTCCTGAATGAATTTCTGATGAGCATTTTCACCTTTTATTATGTGACTATAAAAATGACACCCTTAGACGTTCCCTTTTCTATATGACTTTTGTACCAAAAATATTTCTGCTACTTTTCATCCACAACTACTTTCCTCTTGGATGCCTATTGTCTAGTCTCCCTGAAGTGCCTGCTGCTTATAATCACCACACTCTTCTGATTATCCTCTTGTCTTCAGCTATTTTAGATGCAAGTTTTACCAAAGACCTTATTTATCATCAACTCATTCGCTTTACCCACTTCATTTTTTTAGATATCTAGAATTTGTCTGGACAAATGCATGCTACCTGCCTTGGACTCATTGAGCCTAATAAAAAATTTAACTGTAGTGGACTATGATGGAGATGGCCAGATGGCCAGCAGAAATCCTTGTTTTTTTCCAAGTTGTATAATTGACTTCTCAGACCGCCTTGCACCCAGTTGAGTAATGAGACACTTACAGACATGGCCTGTAAAGTACTCATTTTCCCTCATTCCTAGTCTCTTGCTGGATGTCCATATTGAGTGTGACTAAGTGACCTGTCTGCAGTGTGGTAGGGTCTCTCTCAGGCTGGGTTTCTGAAAAACTTCATAAAGCAGAAAGGATCCTCCCCACCCTCCTGCCACTGTCAGGCAAAAATTGGATCCATGAATTAATAACATAAACCTAAGTGACTGAGATTTTGTGGTTAGCTTTACTAAAACTAGAATTTACTATAACATATACAAACTAAAAATAAATTGAACAACTCAAATAGGAGAAAGGATTTCCAATTAGTATAAGTATAGGTTTTGCAGTCATTTATGTCTTTGCAATCTTTCTGTATTTGGCACATGTAGATCTGTTGCTTTCCAAAAGCAGAAAAAAAAATGACTATCTGGAGTGGCAATCAGAAGGATAACTAATGATAGTCTATCTTGATTTCAACTGCAATTAATACTTTCTCTGTACCTTAGTTAAGAAGGAAATATTCTTTCTTAATTTTTATTTTAGGTTCAGTGGTACATGTGCAGTATTATATAGATGAATTACATTCCAAGGGGTTTTGGTATACAGATTATATCATCAACCAGGTAATAAGCATAGTACCTGATAGGTAGTTTATCAATCCTCACCCTCCTCCTACCCTCCATTCTCAAATAGGCCCCAGTATCTATTGTTCCCTTCTTTGTGTCCACGTGTACTGCATGTTTAGCTTCCACTTAAAAGTGAGAATATGTAGTATTTGGTTTTCTGTTCCTGCATTAGTTCCCTTAGGATTATGACTTTCAGCTCCATTCATTTGCTGCTTAGGACATGATCTCCTTCCTTTTTACAGCTGCATAGTATCCTATTGTATATATGTACCATATTTTCTTTATCCCGTCTACTGTTAATGAGGATTTAGGTTGATTCCATGACTTTGCTATTGTGAATAGTGCTCCAATGAACATACATGTGCATGTGTGTTTATGGTAGAATAATTTATATTTATTTGGGTGTAAACCAAATAATGGGACTGCTGGGTCAATTGTTACTTCTGGTTCAGGATCTTTGAGAAATCATCACACTGCTTTCCACAATGGTTGAACTAATTTACATTCCCATCAGCAGTGTATAAATGTTGTCTTTTCTCTGCTAATTCACCAGTGTGTTATTTTTTGACTTTTTGATAATAGCAATTCTGCCTGATGTGAGATGGTGTCTCATTGTGGTTTTCATTTGCATTTCTCTAACAATTAATGATGTGGAGCATTTTTTTCATATGTTTGTTGGCCATATGTATGACTTCTTTTGAAAAGTGTCTGTTTGTATTCTTTGCCCACTTTTTAGTGAGTTTATTTGTTTCTAACTTGTAAATTTGTTTAGGTTCCTTATAGATGCTGAATATTAGACCTTTGTCAGATATATAATTTCCAAATATTTTCTGCCTTTCTTTAGGTTATCTGTTTACTCTGTTGATAGTTTCTTTTCTGTGCAGAAGCTCTTTGGTTTAATTAGGTCTCATTTGTCAATTTTTGTTTTTGTTGCAATTGCTTGTGTTGTCTGCATCATGAAAACCTTGCTGGTTATCCTCCAGGGTTTTTGTAGTTTTAGGTTTTACATTTAAGTCTTTAATCCATCTTGAACTGATTTTTGCATGTGGTGCAAGGAAGAGATCCAACTTCAATCTTCTGCATATGGCTACCCAGTTATCTCAGCACCATTTATTGAATAGGGAGTCTTTTCCCCATGGCTTGATTTTGTAGATGTTGTCAAAGATCAGATGGTTGTAGGTGTATGGGTTTATTTCTGGACTCTATGTTCTTTTCCATTGATCTATGTAACTGTTTCTGTACTAATACCATGCTGTTTTGGTTACTGTATCCTTGTAATATAGTTTGAAGTTTGGTAAGGTGATGCCTCTTGCTTTATTCTTATTGCTTAGAATTGCCTTGGTTATTCAAGCTCTTTTTTGGTTCAATATGAATTTTAAAAAGTTTTTTTGTAATTCTGTAAAGAATGTCATTGGTGGTTTGACAAGGATAGCTTTGAATTGTTAAATTGCTTTGAGAAGTATGGCCATTTAAACAATATTAATTCTTCTAATCCATAAACATGGAATGTTTTTCCACTTGTTTGTGTTATCTCTGACGTTTTTGAATAGTGTTTTCTAGATCTCCTTGTAGAGATCTTTCACCTTTTGGTTAGATGTATTCGTAGGTATTTGGTATTTTCTTTTCTTTTCTTTTCTTTTTCAGGCTGTGGTAAATGGGATTGCATTCTTGATTTGGCTCTCAGCTTGAATATTATTAATGTATAGAAATTCTAATGATTTTTTAAGTAACTTTTTTTTGAGACAGCATCTGGCTTGATTGCCCAAGCTGGAGTGCAGTGGTGCTATCACAGCTCACTGCAACCTCCAACTTTCTGCTCAAGTGATTCCCCCATCTCACCCTCCTGAGTAGCTGAGACTACAGGTGTACACCACCACACCTGGCTAATATTTGTATTTTTAGTAGCGATGGGGTTTTGCTATGTCACCAAGGTTGGTCTTGAACTCATGAGCTCAAGCAATCTGCCCACCTAGGTCTCCCAGTGTGCTGGGATTACAGGCACCCACTGCGCCTGGCCAATGCCACTGGCTTTTGTGCATTGATTTTATATTCTAAAATGTGGCTAAGTTTGTCCATCAGATCTCAGAGCTTTTGGGCAGAGACTGAAGGTTTTCGGCATAGAATCACAAAGCCTGCAAACAGCTAGTTTGACTCCCTCTCTTCCTGTTTGGATGCCTTTTATTTCTTTTTCTTACTTATTGCTCTGGCTAGAACCTCCCATATTATGTTGAATGAGTGATGAGAGTGGGGATCCTTCTTGTTCCAGTTCTCGGGGAATTCTCCTTTTGACCGTTCAATATGATGTTGGCCGTGAGTTTGTCATAAATGGCTTTTGTTATTTTTAGGTATTATTTTATTATTTTAAGGTATATTCCTTCAATGTCTAGTTTGTTGAGAGTTATTAATGTAAATGGATGCCGAATTTTATTGAAAGCATTTTCTGCATCTGAGATAATCATGTGGTTTTCAGTTCTGTTTATGTGATGAATCAAATTTAATGATTTCTATATGTTATACCAACCTTGCATCCCAGGGATAAAGCCTACTTGATCATGGTAGATTGGCTTTTTGATGTGCTACTGGATTCAATTTCTAGTATTTTGTAAAATATTTTTGCATCTGTCTTCATCGAGGATATTGGCCTGAAGTTTTTTTTTTTTTTTTTTTTTTTTTTTTCTGTTGTGATTCTGCCAGGTCTTGATATCAGAATAATACTGGTCTCAAAGAACGACTTAGGGAAGGGTCCCTTCTCTTTAATTGTTTGGAATAGTTTCAGTACAAATGGTATCATCTCTTCTTTATATATCTGATAGAATTTGCCTGTGAATCCATCTGGTCCTGGGCTTTTTACGTTTAGTAGGATTTGTATTACTGATGCAATTTCAGAACTCGTTATTGGTCTATTCAGAAATTCAATTTCTTCCTGGTTTAATCTTGGAAGTTGTATGTTTTCAGGAATTTAGGAATTTCTTCCAGGTTTTTAAGTTTGGATGTATAGAGTTTTTCATAGTATTCTCTGAGAGTTTTTTGTCTTTCTGTGAGGTCAAGTGGTAATGTCTCCTTTGTTATTTCTTATTGTTTTTATTTGGATATTCTCTCTTTTTTTTTCTTTATTAGTGTAGTAAGTGTTCTTTTATTCTTGTTTATTTTCAAAAGCAACTTCTGGATTTGTTGATTTTTTTTTTTTTGGAATCTCAATTTCCTTCAGATCAGCCCTAATTTTGCTTATATCTTCTCTTTTGCTAGTGTTGGGGTTAGTTTGCTTTTGTTTCTCTAGTTCCTCTAGGTTTGATGTTAGTTTTTAATTTGAAATCTAACTTTTTGATTTGGGCATTTAGCCCTATCAAATTCCCTCTTAACACTGCTTTAGCTGTGTCCCAGAGATTCTGATAGGTTGCACTTTTATTCTTATTAGTTTCAAAGAATTTATTGATTTCTGTGCTCATTTTATTGGGTACCAGAAGGTCATTTAGGAGCATGTTGTTTAATTTCCATGTAACTGTATGGTTTTAAGCAATTCTCTTAATATTGTTTTCTATTTTTATTATGCAGTGGTACAAGAGTGTGTTTGGTATGATTTCACTGTTTTTGAATTTGCTGAGTATTGGTTTATCACCAATTGTGTGGTTGATTTTAGAGTATGTGCCATGTTCCGATGAGAAGAATGTTTTGGGATGGACAGTATTGTAGATGATATTAGCCCCATTTGGTCAAATGTCAAGTTTAGGTCTTGAATATCTTTGTTACTTTCCTGCCTTGATAATCACTCTAATACTGTCTGTCAGTGGGGTTTTGGAGTCTTTCACTATTATTATGTGGTTATCTAAGACTCTTCTTATGTATCTAAGAACTTGCTTCATGAATCTGGGTGCTCCTGCATTAAGTGTGTATACATAGGATAGTTAGATCTTTTTATTGAATTTGACCCTTTACCATTTTGTAATGCCCTTATTTGTCATTTTTTATCAGTGTTAACGTCTGGTTTACCTGAAATTAGAATAGCGACACCTGCTTTTTTCTGTTTGCTTGGTAGATATTTCTCCATCCCTTTTCTTTGAGCTTATGGTTGTCACTGTATGTGAGATGGGTCTCTTGTAGACAACACAGTTGGGTCTTGCTTTTGTATCCAACTTGCCACTCTGTGCTTTTATTGGGACATTCAGTCCATTTACATTTAAGGTTTGATCCTGTCATTGTGTTGTTAGCTGGTTATCATGCAGACTTGATTGTGTGGTTCCTTTATAGTGTCAATGGTTTACGTACTTAAGTGTGTTTTTGTGGTGGCTGGTAACAGTCTTTCCTTTCAAGATTTAGCACTCTCTTAAGAACCTCTTATAAGGCAGGTCCGGTGGTAATAAATTCTCTTAGCATATACTTTTCTGAAAAGTATCTTATTTCTTCTTTGCTTGTGAAGCTTAGTTTGGCTAAATATGAAATTATTGGTTGGAATTTCTTTATTAATACTGACTATTGGCCTCCAGTTTGTTCTGGCTTGTAGGTTTCAGCTGAAAAGTCTGCGGTTATCCTAATGGAGTTCTCTTTGTAGGTGACCTGTCCCTTCTCTCTAACTGCCTTCAATATTTTTCCTTTCATTTCAACATTGAAGAATCTGATAATTATGTCTTGGGGATGGTCTTCTGGTGTAGTATTTCACAGGGATTTTCTACATTTTCTGAATTTAAATGTTTGCCTCTCTAATGAGGTTGAGGAAATTTTGTGAATGATATCCTCAAATGTTTTGCAAGTTGCTTATTTTGTGCCTCTCTCTTTCAGTGATGCCAATGAGTCATAGATATGATCTCTTTACATAATTTCATATTTCTCAGAGGTTTTGCTCGTTCTTCTCTATTGGTTTTGTTTATTTGTTTTTTGTCTGAGTTATTTCAGAGAAACAGTCTTTGAGCTCTGAGATTCTTTCCTCCTCTTGGTTGATTCTGCTGTTAATACTTGCGATTGTACTAAAAAATTGTTGAAGTGAATTTTTCACTTCTATCAGCTCAGTTTGGTTCTTTCTTAAAATGGCCATTTTGTCTTCTAGTTTCTGTACCATTTTATTATATTTCTTAGATTCATTGAATTGGGTTTCATCTTCCTTTTGAATGTCGATAATCTTCATTCCAATCCGTGTTCTGAGCTCTATTTCTGACATTGCAGCCATTTCAGCCCAGGTAAAAACCATTTCTGGGTAAGTAGTGTGGTTGTTTAGAGGTAAGAAGGACACTCTAGCTTTTTGAGTTGCTAGAATTTTGCGCTGTTCTTTTCTCATATGTGTGAGCTAATATTCCTTCAGTCCTTGCAGTTGCTGTCCTTTAGATGATTTTTGTTTTGTTTTGTTTTTTGTTTTGTTTTCTGGGTTTCTTGTTTATTTGCTTTTATCTTCTGTGATGCCCTTGCAAATTTGCTTGTGGTATAATATGGGTTCAGTCGACTAGTTTTGATTCTATTCTACTCCTGGGTCTTGGAGGTGTCCCCTCCAGTTACTGTCTCTATGCCCACATTTCTTTTGTTAAGTATTCTGATCCATGGGGCTCTCTCAAGCAGGGGCCACAGTTGGGAGACAGGCCATATCTTTTCTGGGTCAGTTCTAATCTGCTGTTGTTGTGCTTCCTGGGAGATCACAAGGTTGCACCTGTCCACAGAGTGCAGACAGAAGCAAAACTGCTGGTCTAGAAGCTCTAGCAGGTGTGGTCTATCTGGCTATGAGAGGTGGGTGTGAGTGGAGTTTCTTGCCCTACCATCCAGGTAGTTTCTACATCCAGGTGGTTTCTGGGGCAATAGAAGGCTGTGGTCTTTGACAAATTTAGGCAAAAGTAGAACCGCTGGGCCGGAAGCTCTAGCAGGTGTAGCTTGCCTAGCTAAGAGAGAGAGGGGTAGGTGGAGTCACTTATCCAGCCATCTGGATGTTTCTCCAGACAACAGGAGGCTGTTCTCTGTGGCTGAATTCACATAGAAGTGGGATTGCTGGGCTGGAAGCTCTAGCAGGCGTTGTCTGCCTGGCTACCAGCAGCGGAGTCAGTGGGGTAGTCTGCCCTACTGTCCAGGTGTTTTCCTGGACAACAAGAGGTGGTGCCCTCCAGCTAGGTTCACACAGAAGTGGGACTGATAGGCTAAAAGCTCTAGTTGGTGTTGTCTGCGTGGATACCAGCAGTGGGAGTGGGTGGGGTCACTCACCCTGTGGTTACCCACCTGTGGTCACCTACCCTACTCTACAGTGTTTTCTCAGGACAACAGGAGGCTGTGCCTGCCTTCTGAGCTCAGACAGCAGAAGGATCACTGAGCTGGAAGCTCTAACAGGCATTGCCAGCCTAGCTAACAGCAGTTGGAGGCAAGGGCAGGATCATTTATCCTGCTGTCTGAATGTCTCCTGGGACAACAGGAGGCTGCACTCACTGGCTGAGTTCAGACAGAAGAGGGATCATTGGACTGGAAGCTCTGGCAGGTATGGCTAGCCTGGCTACCCGTAGTGAGAATGGACAGGGTCACCTGCCCAGCTACCCAGATGGTTCCCAGGACAACAGGAGGCTGTGTCTACTGACAGTTCAGACAGAGGTGGAACTACTGGACCAGAAGTTCTAGCAAGTGTTGCCCTCCCGGCTACTAGTGGTGAGGGTGGGTGGGGTCTCCTGCCTTGTAGCCCTGATGTTTCCTGGGACAACAGGAGGCTATGCCTTTAAGGCTGAGTACACACAGAAGTGGGACCACTAGGCCAGAAACTAGCAAGCATTGTCCATCTGGCTATCTGTGACAAGGGTGGGTGAGGTCACCTGTCTTGTCATCTGGGTGCTTCCCGGGATAACAGGAAACTGCAGTTTCCAGCTGAGTTCATAGGGAAATGAGTCTGCTGGACTAGAAGTTCTAGCAGGTGTTTCCCATCTGGCTATCTGTGGGGGTCATGGGGTCAACAGCCCTGCTGTCTGGGTACTTCCAAGGACAACAGGAGATGGTGGCTGCCAGCCAAGTTAAAGCAGAAGTGGGACCACTGGGCTAGAACCTAACACGAAACCTTGTCCGGTGAGCTGGATGGAGCAATCTTACCACTCTCAGGCACCACGGCTGCAACCTCTGTTGGGGCTATTGTGCTGGTGATGGTCTGCTCTGAGGCCAAGGTCTTTTAGAGTTCCCCTTGCAGAGAGTTGCCCCCACAAAACATCTGCCTCAGTATAGAAGCATGGTGGGGGGTCGTGGAGTGGGCCAAAGGGATGCTGTCATTCCCTGTCTTGCATTTGTCCCTATAGATAGTGTGTATCCCCAAGAGGAGTCTTACTTATCCTTTTCCATTTTGGAGATGTTCTCCTGGCTCTACGTTAAGCCCAGACAGGCTGGTGTCCAGCTTTGCTCCTTTCTGCTCTCTGTGTTCCTCTACTGCCTTGATGGATTCTGATGTGGTTGCTCAGATGATCAGCCTGTAGGGTCAATGTTCACTAGCCCTTTTGTTTCCTCTAGAAGCAGCACGCGTGAGCTGCTTCTAGTCTGCCATTTTGGCCTTTCCCCCAAAAAGGAAATATCAACTACAAATCGGATGACACTGATAAGTTTTATTAATTTTCCTTAGTCATGTAGCTAATGACCTAAGGGATCTAATCTTTATTAGAAGTCAAGTCATCAAATGTTGAGAGTCTAAATTGTCTTCATTAATTTATCTGAGAGACTGTGATTTTATAGGTAATAGGATTTAGGAGCAGTACCAAGACTGAAAATTGGTATTGCCAGAGTTCTAGTTTTGTGTAGTTTTTACTATTTTGTTTTGGGTAGCTACTTCAAGAAAATTCATGAAGTAGAAAAGTTTTCTTTTCAAAATACAAATGTCTGCTTTTGTATTGGATTCCAAATTTCCTTTTAAACTATGGCCTCATGCAAGTTTGTATTCTTCTGATGGGAGTCAAAGAAATAATGATCTGAAGAGATATAGTGCCTCTGATTCAGTAATTCACATCTCTGCCTTGGAGCAACGGGTGGCTTCCGTAATCATAGATTGATACAGAATCAAAGAAAAAAGTTTGTGCTGTAGATACAAGAGTCTTTTGAGTTGGGGAACTATGTAATCATTCTGAGGCACTGGTATTGGGGATCTAAAGTGGGAACGTAAAGAATATTCAGATATTGGAGGTACATTTGGGGAAAAATATTTCAGAAATATATTTTCTTTTTCAGTATTAAAGAGGAACTTTTAACAGTCATATAATCAAGAGACAGAATGTTTGATTTTCTTCCAGAGATAGTACTTACTGGGCTGAGTATCACTGACAATGACAACTTGGTCAGGGTATGGGGTAAAGGTAATTGAAATGGCAGATGGGTAATTGGACACAATGACTTTTTTTTTCCTACAACGATCTTTACAGTACTTTTGTAGCTTAAGATTCTGAGATATGCATAAATTTTTTCATTTGATGCTATAAGCTACTGAAGATAAATTAATTGTTCAGATTTTCTTTTTTCTTCATAAATGTATTATTTTCTCTTTACTAAGTAAGATATACTTTTCCAAAGAATTTAAGAATTCCTAGAAATGTTCAACAAAGTGAAAATTTCACTGTAGTTTTGCCACCTGTACAGTCAGTTTCCTTAGTTGCAGAGAATATACTCTAGCTAGTTTAAAGGGAAAAGGAATTCCTTTGAAAACATTAAACAGAGTGAACTTACACAATAGGCGTACTGCTAAGGCCCACAATGCTTTGAAAATCTGAAAAAGAAAATAATTTGTAGGTTGAAAAATTTTTATTACATGATATTATATCTTTATACCAATGCAGTCATAAACTAATATTATATAACATATACATGTGCATGTTTGTGTATACTATGGAGGAAGGGGCTGGTGAAGGCAAGAGTGCCTAGGATCCATTAAAATCCTAAAGAACAGAGGCTCAGGCTTGGAGGGCGGGTACTCAGGAGCTCCAACCCCGGCCAAATACACATGAGCACTGCTCCAAAGAAATCTCACTGTGACTGCTGCTAGCAGAAATCTCACTGTGACTGCTGCTAGCACAGGTATCTCTGCCCATACTGCTGATGCTGGGCCTCAGGGCAGAACCTCTGCCCCCACTGTCTTGAGAGCTGGCAAAGGTGTCATCTCTCAGAATGCGTTGCTAGATACGTTGTATTTTTGAGCTGAAGTCTTGGACAATGGTATCAGAAAAGCCTGGGCCATGTATTTGTTCTCTATGTGTAAGGAAGACTAAGAAGTGGATTTCTAGCATCCGTCTTGGTGATATGTGAACTTGCAAGGTGGGATGTTTCCTTGACGTAGGAGAGATGTTCCAAATGTTTTGGATAGCCAAATGCACCGCACAAAAATAACTACTGCCAACACATTGACATATTAGCATTTAGACTTTCTGGTATGCTAGGTTTTGTTTTCATTTAATAGTTAAAAAAAAAAAAAGCTATAGCTGTAGAAACATGAATACTTACTGTGTGATAGGTATAGCTAACATTGTTTGAATTATCTATTTTGATCATTAATTAAAAATGACAGCATTTGGTGATAGCCAGTGTTATTATTTTCCCATTTTATAGATGAAAAAAGCAGACTTAAGTTAGGTAACTTCTTCATGGAGATAAAGTTAAAGAGTAGTAAGATGGAATTTTACGTGGAGTTTTACCTGCTACACAAACCATAGTCATAAATGAGATATACAACTTTTAATACAGCTTTTTACATTTAACATTTTGGTATAAGCCATTTTAAACTCTTCCTTAATGTCTTTTTAATAGTGACCTAGTATTCCATCAAATTAGTTAATGCAATTTATTCAAATATTTCTCTATTGTTGAATATTTAGGATGTTTCTATTTCTTTCCTACTTTAGTCATATTGTGGTAATTTGTGTATATAACTTTTTTCTATATTTAGGATTATTTCTCTAGAATGGAAACCCAAAATTAGAATTACTATATCAAAGAATATGAAAACATGTTTTGAAAAGCCAATGTCACACCTTTATTTAATAATGAAGAAACAAGCTCATTAATTTATTCAACATTCAGCATATTTATTGCATGCCTCCCACATGTTTCCTGTGGTACCTGTAATGTCATGATAAATATTTGACAGTCATTTGCCTAAACAGCATTATTGTATAGTGGGTATTAAAATAAGATGTGTCTGAAATGAGCATCTTGTGCTAACCACATATGGTGAGAATGCTTCCTAGATTTTCTGGGACAGGATAGGAACACTTTTAGAGTTCTTAGAAAACACTCTGGGAATGTAGGAAAGTAGCATTCAAAGTAATCTCAAAATAGCATCATATATGAACAACTTCTTCTTTGCCAATTTGTTAGATGAAATATTGTTGATCATTATTTATAATAGTTATTTTCTTGAGTATTAATGAAGTTGAATATTTTCCATGTTTATTCATGAATTGTTCCTTCACTGTGAAGCATCTTTTAAATATTTCTCACTTGATATTTAGTATTTGTACAAAATAGATTTTGGTATATTGCTTTTGTTGCAAATAATTTTATGTCTGCTCCTATTTATTTTAACTAGGAAAGTTTTTTGCATAGCCCAATCTTCCAGGCATTTTCTTTATCATTTCTTCTAGCACTTATAAGATTCAGAAGTAGAGTTGACCCCTCCAAAAGGTGTAAAATAATCAATTCCATTTTTCTTTATTTTTTTATTTTGTATTTACTTCCATAATACATCTGGAATTTATATCCCTGTCTACTGGGACACAATTGATTTTATTCCAAAAAGATAGGCAACTGTCTCAACAATCATTAAATAATTCATTTCTTTTTTATTAATTTGTGATGCTCACTTTATTATACACTGGGTTTAGGTTTGCTATCTATATGCAGTTTTGAAGTCCTATGCCCATTTATATCAATTTCAATTGTAATAAAAATAATTGTTAATTTTTCCCCACCAAACATCTGAAGGAAATACATTGTCCCTTTAATAATTAGCACAGTGCTTGGCATATGACAGGCATTATATATTTGTTGAATGAACGATTACAGAAAATGGAATGTTTCTGGGATACCCATATTTTCTCTCTAATCTGTACATAACTTTCTCAGTCATTTCTTCACTATGTCACATTTTATGTCACAAAATATATTTTATCATTAGATAGACAAAACATTTTATTAATATTCATATTCAGAATATTCTTTATGATCTAGAATGCTTTCTTCAAATAAGCATTGGAAAATTTTAAGAGCTTCTAAAATTACTTTCATTAGAATTTTCATTGGAATTATACTAAAAATACAAATTAATTTGGAAGGAATTGATATTTATACTGTAAATAATTTCCCACTTACATATGTGTTACAGTTCTTTACTTCTCTTTATAGATTCTTGTAATTTTCCTTACAGAGTTATTCATAATTTCTTTATTGATTTTGTTGTTACTGCTATAGTAATTTGGGTTATTATTGCTGCTATTGGGAGGTGCATTCATTTGGAAATTTTATTTTCTATTTTTTGCTATTATATAGAAAAGTTATTGCTGCAAATTTACCTTGCATCCTTGACTTTTGAGTTATTTTATTAATTCTAATATAACTTTTTTTTTTTTTTTACAATTTTTCTGTTGACCTGAAGGCTATGTTGAGAATGCCATTGTCAGCTTAATCCTACTTTGCCTTTACAGTTAGAGATGGAAACTGAGCAACAACTATAAGATTTTTAAAACCTTTGGGAAATTAGATTTAATTTTAACATTTATCTTAAAAGTAGTTTAATCTAGATTCTAGTAACTATATTTGAATAATTTCTAAGGCAAATATTTCAATGCTGGACCTATTATGGAACAAGTGTGTGAGTTCTCAGAACCCATGAAAACCCGTTGTCTTGGTTCATTTACATTGCTATAAAGGAATACCTGAGGCTGGATTATTGATACAGAAAAGAGGTTTATTTGGCTTATGGTTCTGCAGGTGAATGAACACCTGCATCTGATGAAGACTTCAGGCTACTTATATTCATGGTGGAAGGGGAAGGGGAGCCAGTGTATGCGGAGATCACATGGTAAGAGAGGAAGCAAGAAAGAGCAAGAGGGGACGTTCTAGGTTCTTTTTAGGAATCAGCTCTTGTGGAAACTAATAAAGTGAAGACTCACTCCCTGCAGAAAGGGGCATTAATCTATTCATGAGGGATCCACCCCCATGACTAAGGCATCTCCCATTAGACCTCATCTCCATCATTTGGGATCTAATTTCAACATGAGGTTTGGAGAAACTAACATCCAAATCATAGCAGCCATATTGCAGAATTCTCTGACTTACATGGCATGGTCTCTCCTTGATCTCTTCTAAATTCTGTCTCACTCAGCTTCTGCCTTTGCTATAATATCCCAAAACCTCTCACTGATGTGGGCCCTTAACCTGGAGTTATTCAGGCTATTTGGGGTCAGCACAAGGCCCAGTTTTCTTCCATGGGGTAAGATGGAAAAGACAAATAATCATCTCTGACTTTAGCTATATTCCCATCACACCAGGATCCTGGAGTAGGGGGAAAAAAAAGAGGGATGTTATGAAAACCTCATCCAGGGCTGTGTTAATTTGCTTTTGCATCATGGTAAAGAAACACTTGGAGCTGGGTAATTTATAAGAAAAAGAGGTTTAGGGCCGGGCGTGGTGTCTCAACACCTGTAATCCCAGCACTTTGGGAGGACAAGGCGGGTGGATCACGAGGCCAGGAGATTGAGACCATCCTGGCTAATATGGTGAAACCCCGTCTCTACTAAAAATACAAAAATTAGCTGGGCGTGGCGGCGGGCACCTCTAGTCCCAGCTACTTGGGAGGCTGAGGCAGGAGAATGGCGTGAACCCGGGAGGCGGAGCTTGCAGTGAGCAGAGATCGCCCCACTGCACTCCAGCCTGGGCGACAGAGGGAGACTCCATATCAAAAAAAAAAAAAAAAAAAAAAAAAAAAAAAAAAAAAAAAAAAAAAGGTGGAGGGGCGGGTTAATTGGTCCATGGTTTTTCAGGCTTCACAGGAGGCATAGTACTGGAAATCTGCTCCTGATGAGGTCTCAGAAAGCTTCCACTCATGGTGGAAGGCAAAGGAGGAGCAGGCATATCACATGGTGAGAAGGGGAGCAAGAGAGGGAGGGGAGGTACCAAATTCTTTTGAATAACCAGATATTGCATGAAGTTAGAGCAAGAACTCACTTATCACCAAGAGAGTGGTGCTAAGCCATTCATGAGCGATCCTCTTCCATGATCCAGTCACCTCTGACCAGGCCCACCTTCAACAATGAGAATCACATTTCAACATGAGATTTGAAGGGCACAAACATCCAAACCACATCATTTTGCCCCTGGACTCCCAAATCTCATGTCTTTCTCACATTTCAAAATACAAATCATGCCTTTCCAATAGTCCCCTAAAGTCTTAACTCATGCAAACATTAATTCAAAAGTCTCAAGTCTAAAGTCTCGTCTGGAAATTCGTTCCTTCCATCTATGAGCCTGTGAGATAAACAAACAAACGAAAATCTAGTTATTGACTCTCAAGATACAATGGTGGTACAAGCATTAGGTAAACATTCTCATTCCAAAAGGGGAGAAAATTGGCTAAAAAGGGGGGCAATAGGTCCCACACAAGTCAGAAACCCAGAAGGGCTGTCATTAAATCTTAAAGCTTCAAAACAATCTCCTTTGACCTCATGTCCCACATCTTGGTGTGAGGGCTGGGCTCTCATGGCCTTAGGAAGCCCTGCCCTTGTGGCTTCTGTGGGTCCACATGGCTGCTCTCCTAGGCTAGAGTTGAGTGCCTGCAGCTTTTCCATGCTGAAGCTGCAATCTACTGGTGGCTTTACCATTCTCAGGTCTGGAGTTCAGTGACCCCCTTACCACAGCTCTACTAGGCAGTGCCCTGGTACAGACTCTTTGTGGGTCTCCAATCCCACATTTCCCCTCAGCATTCCCCTAGTAGAGTTTCTCTGTTGGGACTCTGCACTAGTGATAGACATCTACATCTAGTTAGGCAACCAAGCTTTCCTATACATCCTCTAAAATCTAGGTGGGAGTGACCAAGCCTCTTTCACTCTTGCATTCTGTGCACCTGCAGGCTTAACACCATGTAGAAGCAACCAAGGTGTATGACAGCTTGTGCTCTTCAAAGTGGCAGCCTGAGCTATACCTGTACCTGAACCCCATTGAGTCAAGGTTAGAGATGGAGTGGCCAGGATGTGGGAAGCAGTATCCCAAGGCTGATCAGGGCAATGGGGCCCTGAACCTGGCCCAAGAAACTCTTCTTTCCTCCTAGGCCTCTGGGCCTATGATGGCAGGGGCTTCCTTGAAGACTTGTAAAATGCCTTTGAGACCTTTTTTTCCATTGTGTTAGGTATTTGCACTTGGCTCCCTTTTAGTCATGCCAGTCTCTCTAGCAAGTAGTTGCTCTGCAGCTTGCTTGAATTCCTTTTCCGAAAATGCTTTTTCTCTGCCACATGGCCAGGCTGCAAATTTTTCAAACTTTTGCTTTACTTTTACTGCTTCCCTTTTAATTGTAAGTTCTAATTTTAAGTCATTTATTTGCCCTTGTATCTCATTTAGGTTGTTAGAAACAGCCAGATCACATATTGAATGCTTTGCTACTTAGAAATTTCTTCTGCCAGATACCCTAAGTCATCAGTCTTAAATTCAAATTTCTACAGATTCCTAGGGCTTGGACAGAATGCAGCCAAGTTCTTTGTTAGAGAATAAGAAGGGTGACCTTTACTCTGGTTCCCAATAAGTTTCTCATTTTCACCTGAGATCTCTTTAGCCTGGACATCAATGTCTGTATCTCTGTCAGCATTTTTATCACAACCATTTAACCAGTCTCTAAGAAGTTCCAAATTTTTCCTCATCTTCCTGCTTCTTCTGAGCCTTCCAAACTCTTTCAGCCTCTGCCCATTATTCACTTCCAAAGCTGCTTCCATATTTTCTGGAACCTTTAGAGCAACACCCCATTCCTCAGTACCAATTTTCTGTCTTAGTTTGCTTTTGCATTGCCATAAAGGAATATCTGAGGCTAGGTAATTTGTAAATGAAAGAGATTTATTTGTTTCACAGTTCTGTAGATTCCATAGGAACTGTGGTGACAGGATTTGCTTCTGGTGAGGCCTCAGAAAGCTTCCAATTATGGTGGAAGGCAAAGGAGAAGCAGGCACATAGATGGTGAGAGAGGGAGCAAGTTGGGGAGGAGGTGTCACACTGTTTTAAACAACCAAATATCATGTGAACTTGGAGCGAGAACTCACTTATCACCAAGGGGATGTTGCTAAGTCATTCATGAGGGATCCTCCCCCAGGATCCAGTCACCTTCCACTAGGCCTCACTTGAAATGTTGGGAATCACATTTCAACCTGAGATTTGGAATAGACAAATATGCCAACCCCATATCAAGGGCCACAAAAAGAATGGATACAGGGACCAAAGAAGGCACTAGCCTATATAGAATAAGGTAGAAGCATAATAGGAGGCCACCTCAATTTTTTTGAATATTATGCATTTTAATTCTCAACAGTAATGTTCAATTCAGTTTAACACTCAGAAGTTGTTTAACATAGAAGTTTGAATTTTCTACTGAAGGAAAACTTTTAGGTCCTAATTAAAGAAAATATCCTATTTGGTCATTTATCATGAAGATAAGGATAAATGTTAAATAAGGCCTTATTTGCGTTAACTCTGTGGGATGTGTATTTAAGGTGACTATACAGTTCAGTGGGTTTTAGTAAATATTGGTTCTTGCTACGTGATAGGAGCTGACAAGTAATGAATGACTCCATAATGGGAACAAAAAAAAGTCTGAAAGACTCAGACTCACATGAGACAGTTGACCTTTCTGCATCATAAACTTTGGTCCTTTGGACTTGCGCAGCTATCCAGTTTGTATTTGATGTGTTTATTCATTGCTATATAAAGTGTTACCCTTCTTCAGTATGCATTACTGGTATTTAAAAAAATTATTCAAGGGCTTGTTTGGACACTATGGACTATATGAGACTATGTTGGCCTCTGTGTGTTCTTATTTTATTTGCAAGTTAAACTCATCACCTTTGCAGAAGTGATGTCAGCTAAAACATCCAGAAGAGATGTGCAGTCTGTTCTGTTAATAAGGACAGGACACTGCCATCTACTCTGTACAACAGAGCACAATGCCTAGCTTTGGGTGGATTTGAAAAAGATGAAAGATAAATTATGATGTTGTTCAAGTGTTAAAGTAAAACTCCTATCTCAGACACTTAAGGACCACAAAACTTTGACCAAAATGTCTTGTAAAGTCTACCGGATGAAAGTTTGATATAGCAAACATGTGACTTTTCTATATTATTTTCTGTTTTGAGTTTAGTAATAGATGGTCTGTATTTTCTTTAGTTGCAGCTAAGTGATCAGTTTCATGATTTCTCTTATTATGAAACATGTTTTTTTCCTTAACACTTATCTTAAAAGCAACTCTGGGTCTACCAGGCTCAAAAAATGAGAAAACTTAAGAAAAATTGGAATATTTTGTTTTCCCCAAATTAAAGGAGGCCTGGTATAATTTAAAGCTTATTCTTTGTAGTTTAGCCTTCTTATATTGAAAACAATACAGAATGATGAGAGATATATGATAATGTGAATGAGAAAATTGTATATCTCATCTGCATTATTGACATTACTAGGGGAAAGTTTCTTTCAAATAATGTACAATGGTGAAACAACAACTTTAATCCAATGAGTTACTACATCTTTTGACCAAATAGTATGAAATCTTGGCAACTGATAGTAAATTTACAATTTGAAAACTGTTCCTGATAATAAAATAGAAAAAAGAACCAGGTAACTTTTTTTATACACTTATTGAATTAGATATAGTAGTACATTTATTTATTTATAGCATGATATATAGTGGTAAAATGCCCAAACTCTGGAACTAGATCAGTGGTCTTTTTTTTTTGAGGTGGATTCTCGCTCTGTTGCCCAGGCTGGAGTGCAGTGGCCGGATCTCAGCTCACTGCAAGCTCTGCCTCCCAGGTTTACGCAATTCTCCTGCCTCAGCCTCCCATGTAGCTGGGACTACAGGTGCCCGCCACCTCACCTGGCTAGTTTTTTGTATTTTTTAGTAGAGAAGGGGTTTCACCGGGTTAGTCAGGATGGTCTCGATCTCCTGACCTCGTGATCTGCCCGTCTTGGCCTCCCAAAGTGCACTTTGGGAGATCAGTGGTTTTAAATTCAAATACTACCCTTTACCTGTGCGACTCTGACTGAATTACTTCACCTGTCTTTGCCAAATTCTCTCTATGTAATAATAATGGTACCTCCCTCATAGGGTGCTTGTATTGGGGGTCCTCAAGACCACCTTTAGGCTTGATGATTTACTAATGTATCAGTCTGTTATCATGCTGCTAATAAAGACATACCTGAGACTGGGTAATTTATAAAGGAAATAAGTTTAATTGAGTCACAGTTCTGCAGGACTGGGGAGGCCTCAGGAAACTTACAATTATGATGGAAGGGGAAGCAAACATGTCCTTCACATGGTGGCAGCAAGTAGAAATGCAGAGCAAAAGGGGGAAAATCCCCTTATAAAACCATAAGATCTTGTGAGAACTCACTCACTATCATGAGAACAGCAGCACTGGGTAGCCACCCCCATGATTCAATTACCTCCCACCAGGTCCCTCCCACAACATGTGGAGATTATGGGAACTACAATTCATGATGAGATTTGGATGGGGACACAGCCAAACCATATCATCTAAGATACAGGAAAGCTGTATAATCATAGTCATGCTTTCTTATAGTGAAAGTATACAAATTAAGAACAGCAAAGAGAAAAGGCTCATGGTGCAAAGTCCAGGAACAAACTCCCAGGTATCCTCCCCCAGTGGAGTCACATGGAGATGTGATTAAAGCTACCAGCAAAATGATATGTAACCCATGAAGTGTGGTAAACCAGAGAAGCTCAGTTAAGCTTTGGTTTCTAGAGTTCTATTAGATATCACTCACATAAGCATGCAGCACTGGATGATTCAGACACCAGACCCCCTTCCCACAAGCAAAAATAAATGTTCACCATAAATCACATTTTAGAATAAATGTATCTGATCCAACTGAAACAGCATAGCCTAAGGCCTCATGCATACAAAACACTCTTACCAGGTAGACTTTTCCAGGAGTTCAGAGGTTATCTCCCAGAAGCTAACTGAAGGCCAGACCTGAAGATTTACCTTTCTTTGTGATGGGCAGAGTTTGAGTAACTCAGGCCTGCTGAGTTAACCCTTTCTTGCTGAGTAGTTATGAGGAATAAATGAGTTAATCCATGTAACTTAAAATAGTGCCTGGCATAGGATAGTACTTGGCACACTTAAGCAGCAAACAAGGATCAGCTATAATTTATTCTAGAGGAGCTCTACGGTCTGAATAAAGCTGACTAATTTGGGATAGAAATAAGAAATAGCTATGTTCCATGAATCTTGTGATGATGATAACTCCCCAAGTCTGAATGACGGGTACTATAAGCATATATATTAAACATTTTACCTATGGGTGCTTTAGTGAGAAGATTTCCAGTAAACACTAAATCCTGACTTTTTTTTCCTTTTGTTTCTTGCAGAGCCTTGAAACCAGCAAAACAATAATCGAAGAGCAATTCTGTCAAGGAAAACACCATAAATCAGGTACAAGAGTCATTCTTAACATATAACATTAACACATTATATTAATTTCAACTGATGATTAATTCAAACTTATTAACCAAACATTTTACAATAATGTCAGTTAGGTGTTTTAGCATATGTGTGACTGCATGTTATAGATGAGTGGCCATAGTTTCATAGATAAATTAATTTCTGTAAGTACATTAAACTAATTTTGAGGGTTTTAGTTAGGCCAGACCTACCGTAGGCAGAAATGTGAAGAAATTCAAAAAAATAATATTATTACTTATCAAATCAATGCATATGCACTAAAGTTTTGTTATTTGGGAAACACTCATCTGAAAGGTGATTTGCTAGAATTGGACAAATCTGGCAGTACTTACATTCCAGCAGAGGAGATTCAGTAGATATCAATATATAAGTAAAAGCGGTGGTAAGTGCTATAATGTAAAATAACAGAATTCTATGGGATAAAATATTGGGAGACAAATAGAGAATTTACTGTGGGTTGGGTAGACAGAGGCTATTTCTCTGGAAGATGACATTTAAACTGAGACCTAAAGTATGAGAATAAAGAGTCCCAGGTAGATGGAACAGCATGGAATAAAGAAAATAAATGAAGGAAAAAAAGAAAACAATTAAAAGAAGAATAGTATGGCTACAGTAAAGTCACAGAAGGGAAGACAGATATAAATGAAGCTGGGCTGAAAATAAGATGAAAAACCCAGCCCCATAGGTCCTTAATATCCATCGTAAGATGCCTTTGGACTTGCTCTGCTTGCAT
The DNA here is from genome assembly GCF_001698545.2 of Rhinopithecus bieti. Lineage (NCBI taxonomy): Eukaryota > Metazoa > Chordata > Mammalia > Primates > Cercopithecidae > Rhinopithecus > Rhinopithecus bieti. The sequence continues at coordinate 127,924 of NW_016803176.1, forward strand.
TTCTGTGTGATGTCATTTGGTTTTCTCTCCTGGTTCCCTGAATATAGATGCTTTCGAATCTGTCACCTGACCTCACCTTACCCCAACGTGTGTGTGTGTGTGTGTGTGTGTGTGTGTGTGTTTGTACTGTTATTTAACTTAATATTTCCTGAAGTCATTTCCAGGATTATATTGGGAAATCTTTCAAAAGTTTGCCTCTTGGGAATATGCGTTTTAAGAGGTTTCTTTTGTACTTGAGACTGGCCTGCTTTTAGGGAACTTGACCTATTTTATGGCTATGTGCATTAAACTGTGTTAGATAATTTTCTAGAATCTGGATAATGCAAGCCAGAAAAAATCTGTGTGCTTCATTGGTTTATTTTTTTTCCAGCTGAAGATTTTTCTTGACCTTAATTATATGGTTAATTGCCTCAAATCCTGATTATACTTTACATGTGAAAATATAGCCTCAGGTATCAAGAACAACTGGAGTAAAAGCTTCCTAAACAATTTTCAACATTAGCATTAGTAATATTGGTTCTCTTAAACCAAACAGAAAATCTACACAAATAACTGTTTGCATCTCAGTTAATCTGAATCATATTTCTTTCCTTTGAAAATGCTTATTCTCTTTGATTTATAAAGTTTTATAATGCAGGCTTCTGAAAAAGTCCTAAAGTAAGGCAAATGACTTGGGGTAATGCCTACTTTAGTACTTTAAAGAATGATTTGATCTTTAAGAAATAGCTATGTTCCATGAATCTCACTCTGTCACTCAGGGTCTCACTCTTGTCACTTAGTCTGGATTGCAGTGGCGCAGTCATGGGTCACTGCAGCTTTCACCTCCCAGGATCAGCTGATCTTCCCACCTCAGCTTCTCTCAGTAGCTGGGACTACAGGCATGCACCACCATGCCGTCTAATTTTTTGTAGAGATGGGGTTTTGGCATGTTTCCATTCTTGTCTTGAACCCCTGAGCTCAAGTGATGAGCCCATCTTGGCCTGCCAAAGTGCTGGGATTATTGGTGTTAGCTATCATGCCGGGCCAATGATTTGATTTGATATAAAATGTGGAGATTTTGTCTTTGCAACACTAAAAGTCTGAAAAATCCAGAGTGGATTTATGCTTATTCTAGCAGAGAAATTTTCAGCATATGTGTTAGAAAGAGCATCGACTTTTTTAGACCAATTCAGCATCTTCCAATTAAGTTGACTATTATTAAAAACTGAAACAAACATCACAGAATTTCCTAGGATTTCATAACTTACAGACAAAATGGATTGTTTCATTCCAGAAAGACAAGAGACAGCTGCTTTTTAATTACTACTCTTGCCATTTGCTTTCTACTAGAGATGTGTCTCAAACATGGAATCTAATTAGAAATCTTAATTGAAAATGGATTCTTAAAAAAAGAAAAGAAAGAAAATAGACCAACATTGAAGCATAAATGTAGGAAGAAAAACATCATATCCAGCTGGATTGAATAATCACCCATCTGAAAATTAGTTGGCCTCTGGGGAGCATGTTTTGACACCAAACTGAACTTTACTGTTTCCTTTTCAGGAGGAATTTTCCAAACCAAATGAGGAGTCTTGTAATCTGTAAATTATAGTTTTAGAGATTATATTTTCTCAGGATAAAAGCAATGGTTGTGAATTTTGAAGCCTGGGTTAAATCCCAGCTGCTTTACTTGTTTCTGGTGTGACCCTGGACAAATGTTGTAACTATTCTTAATCTCAGTTAACTCTTCTCTAAAATGGGATTTGCAAATTCTGTTTTTCAACATTGTTTCTGTCTTGTTGCTCTCTTAACTGACACATTGACTGGCATATAGTAGCCTATCTAGATGTAGTAAGTTCTAGAAAGGAAGGGAAGGAAGTTTAAAAAGCAAGGAGGCTAACTTTAAGAACATATATCTAAGACAATATTGCAAATACAAAACATTGAGAAAGTGCTTATTGATTCTGTACACTGGAGGCAAAGACTTAAAGGCACATTCATTTATCCTTTTATTAAAACTAGTTTTTCTTGCAGATGTTCTAGATTCTGCTATCCAGACTTAAACTCCAGTTAGAGGCATAGTAACATATAATTTCTGAATTACAGCACTTTGCATGCTGCTAAGCTTGATAGATGCTCAATTAATATTTGATTGATTGAGTGAAGCTATGAACTAACAGTGCTAGGATGCAAACAGCCCAAATTGTCCTATTCTTTGGTTTACAAACATCGTATCTAACATCTAGAGTAAGAGAAATTACACTTCTCTGTGACTTTTTTCATTCATTGATAGTGGAGATTCTAGTCAGACCGAATATTCACCCATCTGAAAATGTGCTGCTTCTGCGTGTACTGCTACCATCAGATTGGCCAGTTTGCTATTATTTGTGTGTATTCCACATTACTACATTTTTGTCTTTACTCACATTTTTTAATATCTTCTATTATCGATATTCTCTTCCCTATTTTTCTTTCCCATTCTTCCTCCTTTCTTCTTCATTTCATTCTTCCTCCTCTTCCTTCCTTTTATTGACCCTCATATTTTTGATGCAAACATTTATTAAATTCTTATAAAAATAATTGTCTCCATGAAACTGTCCTAGATATTTCCTGAGATAATGATCTTATCACCTTTGTTTTGTTTTCATTTGTTTGTTTTCAGGCACTGTCCTTTGATCCGTATCTGTGAAAACTGAGCCTGAAGTACAGCCAGTGGAAGTCAAGCCACATAATATGTTAACGCCTCTTTCCTTCTATCCTCTACTCTACCCTTAACCTTTACTAACAAACAAACAAAAAGAAAAAGACCAAGGGAGTGTCCCACTGGCAAAGCTTGCAGCTTCCTTCCACACTGCTTTCTAGGTTACTGGTGGGATGAATTTAGGCCATGATCACCAGGCTGCGGCCATATCAGTTGTCTGAGTCAGGTTGGCTTTTTGAATGAGTCCTTAATTTTTGTTACTGTTTTCCTCAAAGTCAGGAGCCAGGCTCTGCAGCACAGTGAGCTAGGTGTCTTAATTCCCAGGACACCTGCCTGCATCAGTTTCCTTGTGGACTTAACTTATTTTGAGTATTTCGCCCTAATTTATGACTTGGATATACACATGACGCTGAGAACCGCTCCTCCATAGAAGCCTGTTTTACCATTTTTCTATCAGCCACACCAAACCCAAGGGAGCTTCTTTTTTATTGATGTGTATTCAGATCAAATTGAAGCACATCAATTAAATCGTGGCAACTGTTGGCTCCTTTATAGATGAGTGAATATTTCTGTCCCAGTTTTATCCTTCTTACTGCCTTGTCAAAGGGATTTCTGTTTGCTACTTTTTTTATTCCTGCAATTCTTTTCATTGATTTCACATTTGTTATTATCAAAGGTTTCAAATTGTTCCTCTCTTAGGCCATTTCCCACTCTCCTGGCCATATTAATAATAAATATAATTAAAATAAATAATACCATAATATTTAATGACCCCTTCTAAAATACTTGTTATTTTTATTCACTGTTTAAAAATTTACATACAGTTAAATTTTCACCTTTGGCATACAGTTTTTTGAGTTTTGACAAATGCACACATTTGTGCAGCCACCACCACAATCAAGGCACAGAACACTTAACATTATCACATAAAACTTCCCTCTTCCTGTTCATTTATGGTCAAAGTATTTTGCTTACTTCCTGAACTTTTTCTATACGTTTAATTCTGTCTTTTATATTTATGCCATTAAAATAGAATTATACGGTACACAGCCTTTTGAGCTGGCCACCTTTTACTTACCATATTGTGCTTGACATTCACTCATTTGTCTCTTTATTCCTTTTTATTTTATTTTACAGGTTTATTACTGTGTAATTGTCCTTTTACTATTTGAAGATCTTTGGGGTTATTTTGGATTTTAGTTATTTTTTAAAACCACTAAAAGCATCTGCATCCAGGTTTTTGAGTAATCAAAGATTTCATTTCTCTTGATTAAACACCTAGAAGTTAGATTGCTGAGTCATATTGTAGATGTGTATTTAATTTTATAAGAAACTACCAGACTGGGGCAGGTATGGTAGCTCACGCCCGGAATCCCAGCACTTTTGGAGGCCAAGGTGGGAGGATTGCTTGAGCTCAGAAGTTTGAGACCAGCCTGGTTAACATAGTGAAACACTGTCTTTAAAAAACAAAAACTAAAACTAAAAAAGAGCTACCAGATATTTTCCCAAACTAACTATACTATTTTGTGTTCCCACTTGCAGTGTGTGAGAGATCTAGTTGGTTAACACCCTTACCAGAGATTGGTATTGTCAGTCTTCTAGAATGATTTATAGTTATTCTAATATGCATGTAGTGATAGTTCTTTGTGATTTTAATTTGTATATTCTTAATGACTAATGACACAACATTTTTTCAATGTGCTTATTTACCATTAATATATCTTACATGTTTTATTTGGTGTAGTGTCTATTTTTTTTTTTTATTATACTTTAAGTTCTAGGGTACATGTGCATAACGTGCAGGTTTGTTACATATGTATACTTGTGCCATGTTGGTGTGCTGCACCCATCAACTCGTCAGCACCCATCAAGTCATCATTTATATCATGTATAACTCCCCAATGCAAT
>NW_016803176.1:134164-148954 GCF_001698545.2 Rhinopithecus bieti
AGAATGATGGTTTCCAGCTGCATCCATGTCCCTACAAAGGACGCAAACTCATCCTTTTTTATGGCTGCATAGTATTCCATGGTGTATATGTGCCACATTTTCTTAATCCAGTCTGTCACAGATAGACATTTGGGTTGATTCCAAGTCTTTGCTATTGTGAATAGTGCCGCAATAAACATACGTGTGCATGTGTCTTTGTAGTAGAATAATTTATAATCCTTTGGGTATATACCTAGTAGTGGGATGGCTGTCTATTGTAACTGTTTACTTGATTTCCTCCTACTAAGACTGAATTCTTTTAAAGACCAATCCTAAGCTATTTATTTCTGTGTGTTCAGTGCCTTGCACATGGTGACTTCTTAATAAATGTTTGTTTATACAATAAATGGATGAATAGATTTATCTAGTGTTTATTGGAATCAATCTTGTTGCTATGGGGAAATAAAGAAAAACAAATTTACATTCTGATAGAGTTATTTTATAAAAATGCAGAGGAAAAAATGTATATTATATATATATATAAAGTAGAAAATAAGCAGTAATAAATTATGTAAGATAAGTTATTAGGGGAACTTAGGAGGGCATGATATTGCTTTCAGCTGAAGAAAGAGAAGTCATCATGGATGAGGTGGCACTTAAACCTGGCCCATAGAATTTGAAGGTATGTCAATTAGGGATGCATTTGAGGATGATAGAATGGGATGTAGAAAGCCATTGGGTGTAATGTGACCCATTTCTTCTGTATATTTGATATCAGAGGTTGCCATCAACTCAACTCCATAATTGGCTCAGAGAGAGTTTTAAATCTTGGCTAGAAACCAATAGAGAATACCAACAGGAGAGTTTCTTACTTGTATGCTGCTTCATAGGAGGAAAAATTGGTTAAACTCTTGCGTTTGTGCATTATTTTGTTCATGTCTGAGAATTTCTGTTCTGTCAAGAATCAGCCCAAATAAATGCGCACACATCATACATATAGATAGATACATAAATTAATAAAATGTGAAAGAATCCATGAAAAAGGGAACATATTCCCATAGCAGCGTTTACTAAGTGTTTGTGTCAGTTTGGGTCTTCTAGAAACAGATGCCAAGATGAAATGAGATGTGCAAAAGATTTATTGGGAGGACACTTGAGAAGGATAAAGGTGAGAGAGCAGGGAAGGAGAATCTTCAGACTGTAATACACCTGTACGACACTTCTGCACAGAGAGGGAAGGAGGGGAATTACACAGGAAGAACCTCAGACTACAGTACAGATTTATGAAAGTCTTGGCCAAGCTGATGGGGAGCCCCAGAGCAAAGATTGCTTGTTAGCAAAATCCCACATCAGGCAGAAATGGCCTGACTATAATACTTCTGCCTGGGTAGGCACTGGAAACAATCTAGGAAGCACATAGCCTTCCTGAGGACCTTGGAGTACTCTGCAGACATGGAGGCTCAAGGCTCAGCCACACGTATTTCTCACAGCAGGTCTTTTGATGGGACATCTGAGTGGTGCACCCCATGGCCCCACAGTGTGCATTCCCTAAAGGTTTAGCTCATCTATAGATTTTATGTCTGTGATTTATTCACAAGAAATTTATAAATAATTGTTTTAGGCTACCAAACATCTTTACATGTATAAGGCATTTAATGTCTTGATGGGGTTGTTTATTTCTTGTAGATTTGTCTAAGTTCCTTGTAAATTCTGAAAATTAGGCCTTTGTCAGATGGGTAGATTACAAACATTTTCTCCCATTCTGTAAGTTGCCTATTCTCTCTGATGATAGTTTTTTGCTGTTGTTGTTGTTGTTTTGCTGTGCAGAAGCTCTTTAGTTTAGTTCGATTTTATTTGTCAATTTTAGCTTTTGTTGCAATTGTTTTGGCAATTTCATCATAAAATCTTTGCCCATGCCTATGTCCTGAATGGTATTTCCTAGGTTTCCTTCTAGGGTTCTTATGGTTTTGGGTTTTATATTTAACCCTTTAAACCATCTTGAGTTAATTTTTATATAAAGTATAAAGAAGGGGTCCAGTTTCAGTTTTCTGCATATGGCTAGCCAGTTTTTCCAGCACCATTTATTAAATAGGCATCTTTTCCCCATTTCTTGTTTTTGTCAGGGTCGTCAAAGATGAGATGTTTGTAGATGTGTGGTCTTATTTCTGAGGTCTCTATTCTATTCCATTGGTCTATACGTCGGTTTTGATACCAGTACCATGCTGTTTTTGTTACTATAGCCTTGTAGTATAGTTTGAAGTCAGGTAGCGCAATGCTTCCAACTATGTTCTTTTGCTTAGGATTCTATTTGTTACACAGGCTCTTTTGGTTCCATATGAATTTTAAAGTAGTTTTTTTCTTTTCTTTTTTCTAATTCTGTGAAGAGTGTCAATGGTAGTTTGATGGGAATAGAATTGAATCTATAAATTACTTTGTGCAGTATGGCCATTTTCACAATATTGCTTCTTCCTAGCCATGAGCATGGAACTTTTTCCATTTGTTTGTGTCCCCTTGTATTTCCTTGAGCAGTGGTTGATAGTTCTCCTTGAAGAGATCCTTCTTTTTTCAATTGTTTAAAATAGCTTCAGAAGGAATGATACCAGCTCCTCTTTGTATCTCTGGTAGAATTCAGCTGTGAATCCGCTTGATCCTGGGTTTGTTTTGGTTACTAGGCTATTTATTACTGTATCAATTTCAGAACTTGTTATTGGTCTATTCAGGGATTCGACTTCTTCCTAGTTTGGTCTTGGGAGGGTGTATGTGTCCAGAAATTTATCCATTTCTTCCAGATTTTCTAGTTTATCTGGTAGAGGTGTTTATAGTATTCTCTGATGGTAGTTTGTATTTCTGTGGGATCAATGGTGATATCCCCTTTATCATTTTTTTCACTGTGTCTGTTTCTTCTCTATTTGTCTAGCTAGCTGTCTATCCATTTTATTGAATTTTTTTTTCTTTCAAAAACACAAATCCTGGATTCATTGATTTTTTGAAGAGTTTTCATGTCTCTTTTCCTTCAGTTCTTCTCAATTCTTAGTCATTTCTTATCTTCTGCTAGTTTTTAGATTTGTTTGTTCTTGCTTTTCTATTTCTTTTAATTGTGGTATTAGGGTGGTGATTTGAGATCTTTCTAGCTTTCTGATGTGGGCATTTGGTGCTATAAATTTCCCTATTAACACTGCTTTAGCTGCATCCCAGAGATTCTGGTACATTGTCTCTTTGTTCTCATTTGTTTCAAAGAACTTCTTGATTTCTGCCTTAATTTGATTATTTACCCAGGAGTCATTAAGGAGCAGGTTGTTCAATTTTATTCAATTTCCACGTAGTTTGTGGTTTTTAGTGAGTTTCTTAATTTTGAGTTCTGATTTGATTGCACTGTGATCTGAGAGACTTTTATGATTTCAGTTCTTTTGCATTTGCTGAGGAGTGTTTTACTTCCAATTATGTGGTCGATTTTAGAGTACCATGTGGCAGTAAGAAGAATGTATATTCTGTTATTTTGGGATGGAGAGTAACTTAGGCCCACTTGATCCAGAGCTGAGTTAAAGTCCTAAATATCCTTGTTAATTTTCTGTCTTATTGATCTGTCTCATATTGACAGTGGCGTGTTAAAGTCTTCCACTATTATTGTATGGGAGCATAAGTCTCTTTGTAGGTCTCTAAGAACTTGTTTTATGACTCTGGGTCCTCCTGTATTGGGTGCATATATATTTAGGATAGTTAGCTCTTCTTGTTAAATTGATCTTCTTGTTGAATGAATTACCATTATGTAATGCCCTTCTTTGTCTTTTTTGATCTGTGGCAGTTTGAAGTCTGTTTTGTCAGAGACTAGGATTGCAACCCCTGCTTTTTTCCACTTTCCATTTTCTTGGTAAATTTTCCTCTATCCCTTTATTTTGAGCCTACGTGTGTCTTTGAACATGAGATGGGTCTCCTGAATACAGCACACCAATGGGTCTTGACCTTTTATCCAATTTGCCAGTCTGTGTCTTTTAATAAGGACATTTAGCCTATTTACATTTAAGGTTGATATTGTTATGTATAAATCTGATCCTGTCATTATGAAGCTGGCTGGTTATTTTCTACACTAGTTGATGTAGTTTCTTCATAGTGTCATTGGTCTTTATATTTTGGTATGTTGTTGCAGTGGCTGGTACTGGTTTTTCCTTCCAATATTTAGTGCTTCCTTCAGGAGCTCTTGTAAGGCAGTCATGGTAGTGACAAATTCCCTCATCATTTGCTTGTCTGAAAAGGATTTTATTTGTCCTTTGCTTACAAAGCTTAGTTTGGCTTCATAAGCCACATGAATATGAAATTAGAATATGAAATTCTGGGTTGAAAATTCTTTTCTTTAAGAATGTTGAATATTGGCCCCCAGTCTCTTCTGGCTTGTAGGGTTTCTTCTTAGAGGTCCACTGTTAGTCTGGTGGGCTTCCTTTTGTAGGTGACCTGCCCTTTCCTTCTGGCTGCCTTTAATAATTTTTCCTTCATTTCGACCTTGGAGAATCTGGTGATTATGTGTCTTGGGGTTGATCTTCTAATGGAGTATCTTAGTAGGTTTCTTTGTATTTCTTAAATTTGAATGTTGGCCTGTCTTGCTAGGTTGGGGAAGTTCTTCTGGATAATATCCTGAAGTGTGTTTTCCAGCTTGTTTCCATTCTCCCTCTTTCAAGTACTCTAATCAGTTGTAGGTTCAGTCTTTCTACATAGTCTCATATTTCTTGAAAATTTTATTCCATATTTCTCGAAGGTTGTGTTGGTTCCTTTTCATTGATTTTTCTCTAGTCTGCCTATCTTATTTCACCAAGATAGTCTCCAATCTCTGAAATTATTCTACTTGATTTATTTGGCTATTGATACTTGTATATGCTTCACAAAGTTCTTGTGCTGTGTTTTTCAGCTCCATCAGGTGATTTATATTCCTCTCTAAACTGTTTTTGCTAGTTCGCAGCTCCTGTTAACATTTTATCATGGTTCTTAGCTTCTTTGTCTTGGGTTAGAACATTCTCCTTTACCTCAGTGAAATTTGTTGTTACCTACCTTCTGACGCCTACTTCTGTCAATTTATCCATCTCATCCTCCATGCAGTTCTGTGCCCTTGTTGGAGATGTGTTGCTATCGTTTGGAGGAGAAGAGGCACTCTGACCTTTGGGGTTTTCATCTTTTTTTTTTTTTTTCTTCTTTCTCATCTTCATGAGTTTGTCTAGTTTCAATCTTTGAGGCTACTGACCCTTGGATGAGGTTTTGGTGGGGACATTTTTGTTGATGCTGCTGTTGTTGCTTTGTTTGTTTTTCACCAATCAGCTCCCTCTTCTGTAGGGCTGCTGTGGTTTGCTGGAGGTTCACTTCAGGCCCTATCCATCTGGTTTGCTCCTGTACCTGGAGATGTCACTCGAGGAGGCTGGAGAACAGAAAAGATGGGTACCTGCTCCTTCCTCTGGGATCTCTGACCTCAAGAGGCACTGATCTGATGCCAGTAGGAATGCTCCTATATAGGGTGTCTGATGACCCCTGTGGGGGTCTCACCCAGTTGGGTGGCATGGGAAGCAGGACCCATTTGACAAAGCACTTTCGCTGTCCCGTGGTGGAGGGAATGTGCTGCGCTGAAGGGAAACCTGCTCTTCTGGGCTGCCTGGATTCCTCAGAGCTAGCAGAAGGAAAGACTAAGTCTGCTGGTTCACAGAGGCTATGGCCACCCCTTTCTCTAGGGGCTCAGGCTCAGGGAGATCAGAGTTCTGTCCCTGAGCCCCTGGCTGGAGTTGTAGGGAGGCCTCGCCCAGTGAGGAGGGATGGGTCAGTGTCTGGCTTAAAGAGGCAGTCTGGCTGCAGTCTGCCATAGCTGGTGACTGGGCTGTGGGGAATGCCTCTTGGGACCCTGTCATCCAGCCTCCCTGGCTTCAGCAGGGGAAAAGTGTGGCCTGGAGCTTTAGTGATGGCTGCCACCCTTCCCCACTGGGAATTTAGTGTTTTAGGTAGCTAGCAGCTGCAATGTTGGCTGCTGCCCCTCCCCCAAGGAACTCATAAGGCTTAGACAGCAAGCAACAGCAGCAGTGGTGATGCCGCCCCTCCCCCCACAAGCTTGGCAGACTTAAGCAGATTCCAGTCAAGTGGCTGTTGAGAATCTGCGTGGCTCTGTGGTTGGGACCCTAGGCCCTGGTGGCATGGGTTCATGAGTGGGATCTTCCCGATCTATGGGTTGCACAGTTCCTTGGAAAAAGCAAGGTTCCCCAGGCTGGGTAGCACACTTACTTCCTGCCTCCCTTGTCTGGGTGTGGGGGTTCCCCTGCCCTGTGTGGCTCTCAGGTGGGCAGCCACACCACACTGCTTTTCCTTTTTCTCTCTGGATCATGCCAGCCAGTCCTGATGACAGAACTGGATACTTTGGTGGCTGGTACAGGATTTGTATGCTCTTTTGCTTCTTTTAGATGAAATCCTCTGATCACCACTGCTTCTAGTTGGCCATCTTGCCCCACCCCTCCTTGCCCCCCAATAAATTCCTGTACTTTTTTTTATCTTAAAGGGAGAACTATGTAGGGATTTTTAAAACATTTCATTAAAAGTGATTTTAACTAGAAAAAAATTAAATTTGTGGTAGGAATGGCAAGTTTCATTCTTATTGAAAGGACTTTTTTTCTTCATATTTTGGTCATAATAAGCACTCACTAAATGAGAGCACAAAACTAAACAAAACAAAAGTAAACGAATAGAAGTTTTTAACTTTCTATTCACTACTATTGAAAACACTTGTGTTTAAGTATCTTTATGCTAACTCCCCTTTTCCCTGCTTCTTTTTCTAAGATAGTATCATTTGTGTGAGAAAAAGGGTCTCACATGACCATGTGGCATGGGACAAATGGAACTCGTTGGACTCATGCTGTTACTGGGTGGATACTTGCTATCCTCCATTGAGACACAGCAATCCTGGCCCAGTCACTGCTCCCCCATCTGGCTGGAGTAACCTGTAGCCTAAGCTTGTCCAACCTGCGGCCCCAGGATTGCTTTGAATGTGGCCCAACGCAAATTTGTAAACTTTCTTAAAACATTATGAGTTTTTTTGGTGATTTTTTTCCCTAGTTTATCAGCTGTCTGGTAGTGCATTTTATGTGTGGTCTAAGACAATTCTTTTTCTTCCAATGTGGCCCAGCAAAGCCAAAAGATTGGACACCCTTGCTACATAGATTGTCCTCTCTCATGCTTTCTGATTAACTGGCCTCATCTTGTCTCTAGATGGCAAAGAAAACCTACTGAGTTTTGGCCATATCCTCTATCTGCTTCTTGGCCTAGAAAGTCAACACTATAACCTCTGCTGCAGGGTCACCATATCCCTTTTATAAGAAACATGTGCTAGGTCTCAGCTCAGCTTCCTTTTTATCCACACGTTGAGAGCCAGGAGTCTTTTCTCAGGTTCATCCATGAGTGAGAGGAGCAGAGGGAAACGCTGGGTTTAAACTGAGGCCGTGTCCCTCTGCCCATCTGATTTTTGGACTCTCTTCACTCCCACTAGAAAGTTCAAAGTTTCCACAGGGACAACCTGAAAGATGGCTCCTCCTATATTTGCAATGGAGACAGGACATCCACTTGCCATCCACCAGTGAGTTCTCCTCCCTTCAGGGATTTAAAGTCCTAGAGAGAAGCACCACTCCCTGAACCCTGACTTGGTCTCCCTTACCTGTCTTTGTCTACCTCTGATTCCAACTTCATGGATTTCAAGAGTGTCTTCAGCTCATTATGTAAAAATTTTGGAATTTGACCATACAGGTACATCACTGTAGTTCACTAAAGGAGAGGTAGAGGATTTAGCACACCTTGTTTCTTCAAACTTGTTTTGCCATTTTCTACACTGGACTAAAAAATAACATGTCTTGGTCTCTATAGATGACTGTGAGGTAAATAAGTTGCATTATTTAATATTTGCAAAGTGATTGCCCTCATTATAACTTTTTACATGTAATCACTAAGAAATCTGACACCTCTTACTGCTCCTTTCATCTTCTGTACTTTTATTTTAATCTCTTTATCTTTCTTATTTCTTTTAATCTCTATTTCCGTTTTTTAAAAATCTCAAATTTGATGAGAACTCTGATATACAACACTATCCCTGAAATATGCTATTAAAAAGGAACCATAATAACTAAGGGCATTCTCCTTAACACCAATCTCCTGTACCTGCAATTTGCTACCAGAACACTAGCTTGATACAAAGATGCTACTTGATTTACCTATCACTAGTGAGGGAACAGCACTGTACTAATGTTGAGTGCATCACATTTGCCCCCTCATTATGTAATGTCTCCTGTTTTTCAATGTGTGTTGTTAGTCTTGTCTTCCTAATTAATAATAACCTTCTTGCATGATTTTATGTGTCTGTCAGATTGCCGTTTATACTGTGAGATGTACAAAATATTAACAAATATCTGTTATTGTAGTGGTCAGTAAGAAATATTGTTCAATTAAACGTAACTGAACTATAACTACCAATCATCTTTTGTCCCTGGGGGAGGGTGAGAGAACCAAGAGTATTATGAGTATGATGACCATTCAGCTTGTACCTCTTCTGAGTAAGATAAAAGATGTGAGAACTGGCCTGAGTAGAACTATGCTTAAAAGCTATCTCTTTTAAACATGCTTGTGGTATACAACAACCACAGTCTATTATTGTGGAAAAAATTTTGCAAGTAGGCACAGAAAATAAACTGTTGTATGTTATAACCATAGGTAAATGCTCTATTTAACAGCTAAAAATGCAGTTACTTTCATGAGCTTTGTGACTAATTCCTTCTGAAGTGTGTGCTTGGATAACAAGTACCAAATCTTAAGTTTGTCCTCAGTGAAAATAAACGAATATCAAGAGGTTATCTCATAATTCTTGTTTTGTGTATTTAACTTCATTCTCTCTAAAATTGAATTTATTTTCACTTAGCGAATTAGTTTTGCATGGGTAGTATGCTTAAAATGGGACCACATTAATGAGCCTTTGTAGACATCTTACATCAGTCTTCTCCTCCCATCCTCAAATTATACAAGTGCACATATACCGATACACAGAGTTAGACATTTATTTCATTAATTATTCACCGATAGTGTGCTAAAGTGTTATTTTGCTAGGATTCATCATATTGCCTCCTTTTCGCATTTGAAGATGACTGATCAGGATTGTGGATTGAGTCTTTGGTCAAGAAATATAGTGAAGTTAACAAATTATATAGTCCTCACGTCCAAGTCACACATGCCTTGCAGTCTGCTACAGATATTATCTCACTGTTAGCATTTGTCATAGGTCTTTGGGAGAACGTGGTGCTATGAAGTGTGTGTGTTCTTATCAGAAAAGACTTCTAAATTTAATGGTAAAAAAAAATTAGGAAGCATGATCGTTGTTCAAGCTTTATTATTAATTCAAAACATAATTTTTAAATTGATGGATTTGGTCTAATTGATGGTGCAATAGCCTTCTATCCCCAGAAATATTCTTGATTGCATCCTTAGAAGCCAATATGTATTTATCCATAATTTTATTCTACTATTTTCTAAAATTCAAGAAGCTTTTGAATTTAATTACTGCCAGATTTTTTCACACTAGAGCTGAATTATAAATGAAACCACTTTACCAAGAACCACAGAGTGAGGCTGTTGGTTTGTGAAGTTTGAGACCTTATTAATATTCCAAACCAAACTTGACTACTGCTACCTCATTACATGGCATTGGACAGATATTTAAATATTTTTAAACATTTTAATTCAGCTGGTAACTTGATTTAAAACAACATTGATTTTTTAAAAAAATTTATTCTTGGTCATATATATCATGCTAAATATCAAAATGAATTTGTAAGTATTTGAGGCTGTCTGTATGACAGGGTATTAAATTCTTGGAGTGTCTTTCTTTCCCCATGCTAATTTTCATCAATTTTCTATTGCTTTCATTTCTCCTTGAGCTTTAGCTTTTAGAAGAATTATTCGTTCTTTTCAGCATATACCATGATCATTAAACAATTACACCTTTATCAAGCAGAGCAGCAAAAGACTCCATGGATAATAATGAGGTTGGAAACTCTCCTGTATAACCTGTTGGCTCATCTTGGAAGAAGAATGTCATGCCAAATTATTTTTTATGTGGTCAGTAATAATGTTCTAACAAGGGTGGATGGAGAGATGAGCGTAAAGGGCAATTCTAATGGAAAGAACGATAGTAATATTCACCTTGCCAAAACATGGTAATGTCTTGACAAGATGCTACATGCTCTTGCTGCTAAATTAGGTTTTATACTAAGTTAGCAGCCTCTACAGCTATCTGCTATCTTTCAGAATGAACTAGAAGAGAAATAATATACCTGTCATGTTTTAGAAATCTTTCATATGACTATGTAATAATTGCCTTGAGAATACCTATTAAACCTAGACTTTATGATGCATTAATTGTGTGGAATGGTCCTGAAAGTATGAGTGGAGTAGGCAGGAAGAAAGTTTATTTGAATGTAGTTGCAGTCTCTACCTACCTTTAATTTTTAGCTTTGTACTGAACTCCAATATGACTGAAATTTTAACTTTTGATGTTTCCTAGGTACAGAATTTCAGAGTGGGATATCAGATCTTTAGTGTGAAGATACATCTACATTAAACCAGAAATCACTGGAAGTGACATTGGGACAAGACAATTTGGAAAATTTTAAAACTGTGAAGGTTGATCATGGAAATTAAAGAGGAAGGGGCATCAGAAGAAGGGCAGCACTTTCTTCCTACAGCCCAGGCCAGTGATCCCGGGGACTGTCAGTTCACGAGTAAGTATGTGTGTATCCCTCCCTGTTTTTGCATCTAAAGATGCAAATTGGGTGGACGAAACATACACACATATATATGTATTCATAGATTCATAGGAACTTCGGTTTTAACAAATGGCATGAAATTACCTAAATATTTTTTCCTTTGCACTATTTGCCTTGGTGGTGTGAGTGTATGATATGCCTCTCATCTTTTGTCTTGGGTAAGATAGATGATAATCTATGAAACGGTTAAATATCAAGTAACAAGATCAAAGCTCTTGAATATATATTAAGAGCCTAATACTTTTTAAGTATACCCTCTAGACACTAATACTTTCTAAGAATAACTTCTATTGGTATTTATATAATCTTATATGGGAATATTTTTTATACTGTAGAAATTCTCTCTTTAAACCCAAAAGGAAGTTAAGTTGAAACCATTAAGAAAAAAATGGTTACACTGGAAATTTAGACTGTCACTGCCATACCAAAGAGCACTAAGCCACAAATACAGAGCCAGTGGAGATTTGGTCAAGTTTGCATGTGAACATTAAAATTCATTTTTTATTACTCAAGTAATTAAAATCATTGGAAGAATTGTATGTTTGCTTTTATATTTAAAATTCTAGGGTTTGGGTTTTATTGTTTAGCATGAATTATGCCTTTTTCTTTTCTTTTCAGAAGATTCCTATAGTCCAATTATTAACACTGGCCAATATATGCCTAACCTTCTCTTTTAATTTACATTATAAAGCTAATCTTTAGAAAATTGTATTGGTTGGAGGCATTTTTGAGAAATTTGGTTGTCAATGTTTAAAGCAGAGTTGATTGTTAATGACCTTTTAAAAATTCCAGACATTTCAAGTTCACAAAAGCCTACCTAATGATTGTCACTTTAACCTCTCGTAAAATCTAAAATTGTTAACCAAAGCAATTGCTAAATATCAACAGAAGAAAAAAATATACAGTTACTGTGCAAAATAAATAAGTAAATAAATAACTCTGTGAATAAAAGCAGTTAATTTTGTACAAAAGGGTAATTCTTAAAATGTATTAGTGACCAAATGCCAGTAAATTTAAATAGTATCTGATGAATGCACCAGCAAAAATAAGCAAGGAAAGGATTTGTATAATATTCTTTCATTTATTGCTAAATAGTTTACTTTTCCATACATTTTAGTTTTACTTATTTGGCCACCCTTGAGTTGTAACAAATGGCATCCATTCATACATCCAGTCATCCACTCTTGTTTAGGAAGCTTCTACACTGTGTGTGGTCTTCAGGCATCTACCCATATCACTTCCCACAATCTGATCACTCTACCTTCTAGCCATTAGATGGTTCCATTTCCGTACCTTTGTCCCCAGACGCACTTTCCCTCCTACTTCATCTTAAATTATTTAGCCATCTTGTTATATTTTTTAAACATTGCTAACCGAAAGAATGGAAACATTTTATAAAATGTTGATTTGAGCTATTAATAAATTAGTAGAATAACCAGCACTATAATGTCCATCATAACCTAGCTGAAGATATCTTTTTTGTTATTGATTTACTATTTACAGCAGGTCAGAGTAGCTTGGAAAAAATCCATTTAAGAGAGTATTTTGGTAAGGGGGTTCTTTATGAAGGATACACTTCTGTCTACATTGCATCCAAAAGAAACACAGTTGTAAAATATGTTTTCTGTTTGCCATGGCTTACAAAAACAACATTTCTTGGTTTCTTTATAACCATAGAGATAAAATGACCAATCAAATCTTAAGTCACATCTAGTTCTGCAATAAATATTATGCCCTGCCCTGAGAACTGATTATTTATAGGCCTGATAAACCAAGTTTATTCATTCTGCCAAATAATGTATTTATTCATTCTGGTCACGATGAAGCATAGTAATATATATTGACATATTCTTGATAATTTGATTTTTTTTAAAGCTGAATTTGCATCTATTATTTATAGGTATCCAGAAGACTCCAAATGAACCACAGTTGGAATTCATCCTTGGTAAGAAATTCCATCTTATTTGTATCAATAAATATAAGAATTTGTGTAGTATTTTGCAAAGTATAGGTACATTGCTTACATCAATACATATTTTACAAATTTTATGAACATTGTTCTGTTTTAAAATTGTTCTATAAGGTAGGTGTTATTTTCTCCAAATTTATAGGAATTAACTTGCTGCCCAAGGATACAAGGTTCAGTGGTGATAGTTTTGCCTCTCAACCAGGTCTACTGATCACACATTCCATGCCCAGCACTCATTCTAACATAGTGACTGCATTTTGTTGCTAACCAACATTCCTGCAACTCTGTTTGTCTAATTTTCTATACCTGGGCTGGAGATTGGCCACCTATAGTTTGTCTTTGTGTTCTTTATGGCATTTCCAGGATTCTTGCCCATTTCTGTCTTATTCAAGAACATTCCCTTACTCTTCCATATTGATTTTTGTGAACATGCCAGTGACATGTGAGAATTTAACTTTTAATCAAGCTTTGACTTGTTTAAGCAACTCTAAATATCTGTCACATGTAAAAATTTGTAACTTTGTCCAAGGATGAATTAAAAGTGTGCATTCTGAGACCAGTCCACTACTTAACTAATGAGTGGAAACTACTTTATATTTGAATTAAGTATGACTGCAAAAATACCATTAGGAAATTAGCTACCAAGAGGTACTTAAGGTAAAAATGTGGTTCATATATATGCACTATATCGACTGGTCTTTTTTTTTCCCTTTCATGGTTCTGAATTATTTCGGAAAGACAGTAGTATTTTTACATGTTATTTTAAACTAAGTTTTATAGACTAATACATGCACATATTCAATTTCATATACAGAGACCACATATAGTATTATAGTATAAACATTTTTACATTTTAACATATATTTTCTAAAGTTTGGGGAGCAAATGGAAATACTAAAACCCAGTATACATACTCTATCCTGGGTTTTAGTGGTTGGAATTTCTAAGTATTTTAGGAACATGCATTTTTATTATGTTTTATATTTATGTTTTTTGCTAAAAATATTTTATTTTAAAATATAACTTATTGAGACCATAGTTGATATGTAATTCATTATTTGAACATTCTTTGTTACAAATATAGCTAAAAATGTGCTATAAATTAAATATTAAAGACTTAAATTTTTCCAGGTATTGAGAAACAGGCAGAAATGTGAAAAACTCAAGAAAATTTTACAGTGTCAAAAATGAAGCTATTCTTTTTTTCTCTCTCTCTTTCTCTAGAGAGTTTTCAGATTGTATCAGATATAAAAAAACATGTTTTTGGAAATGGAGCTGAAGAGCAAAAGAAAGGCTAGGCACTCTTCACTCTTACTACTTGAGCTTACATCTATCCATCTTTCATTTTTAAGAGAAGAAACTCACTTTGTACATTTTTGACAGTACTTCTGAAAAGTGAAGTTTCATTAGAGTGATTTGATGTATTTCCAAGCACAAATAAAGCTTTCTTGTTTGCCTGCTAGAGAAAGAGGGAATCTGAAGAAGCAGAAGCAATTAGGGTGGCAATTGTCAGGCAAATGTGGTGGCCAGCCTTCAAGAAATGGCATACCTGAGCCAAATACCTGTCTTCTAGTGCAATTAAGAGAATCTATCTTGTTCAAAGACTAACTATGCTGTTTGTTTAGAAAGCCAAGTAAATTTCAGTAACAACACTATCATCACTTGTATTTCCGTTTTTGAATCACAGAATTAAGAGATTAGTAGCTGCAAGAATTTATTCATAATAATGTTCTTCCAGTATAAAAATCTTCAATTTCCTTTTTTTATATTTATTTTTAAAATATGCTAAGAAACAACACCAAATAATTCTATCTTATCAAATGGCAAGAAATGCTTGATGAATGTTTTTTCAAGTCATCATGGAACTTTGTTGTTGATCCTAGAAGACATAGTCCCCAAACTGTTAGGTTCCTTAGCGCTTAAGATCTTCAGCTACACCATTTCTTGAAGAATTTTTAAAAACTGCTCTCTCAAGGATATTACAGATAAACCCTTGTATATTTTACTGTATATTTATGTCATTTT
>NW_016803176.1:150381-204600 GCF_001698545.2 Rhinopithecus bieti
AAGAAGAGGGATCATTTCTTAAAAACTAAGGACATTTCTTTATGGAAACAATTGTGGAAAATGTATAAAGAAGACTGATCTTGACAAGTATATAAAATACATTTCTATGAACTACTTTAAGGTTTTTGTCCTGGAAATTATTCACCTCCACTTATTATGTCTAGAGTCAATAGAATGCTTCTGAGAATGTCTTCATATTTTATACGTAAATCAACATATACTATAAATCCAAAACAATAGATACTAATACCTATTAAATACATAGGAAAGAATGGCATGCATATGTTTGCATATGTGTTCCATGTGTTCTTTCCTTGACACTCTGAAGTAATGTTTTTGAAATTAATTTATTCCTTGATGGCTCATACTCAATGCAAGCCAAATGACCAGATACGGGATACAATAAAAGATACATTTTGTACATGTCAACAAGCTTTGGGGTTGATTATGATAGGAATGGGGGCTTGGAAGCTAGAGTGAAAGCCTTAATAAGCACAGGTCATTTGCTCATCTAAATTATATTGGGAGAGGCATAGAAAACCTATATATAAAATCATTTCAGATAGTGTTAAGTTCTATGTAGACAGAAAGATAGGCCACTGGATAGAACATATCTGGGGGATAGGCACTTGACTTGGGCGAAAGAGAGACTATTTTAGATATAGAATTCAAAGAAGACCTCTATGTGCTTATGCAGGGTATGGATACTAATTTGGATATTGTCCATATTGACCCTAAGAATTGGGTGACTTTCCAAGTAGGAGGGGACGAGCTATACTAGACATTTAAATAACACATAATAGGGTTCTTATAATGGGAATATTGGGATCAAAGGGTAGTAAATTAGGTTAGTGATTTGACCAGGAATGAAACCAAGTTACATGTTGTTCTGGTTTTGAGGTAAAAAACAAAAAACAAAAAACAACAAAAGCCACAGGGAAAATGGCAAGAGAGTGGAGGACCATTTGCTGGGCTACTGAAATCCCAAGATCAGAGTAGGACGACTGCAGGATAGACTACGTGCTGAGCCAGTGAGACCTTACTCTCATGCTTCTTGTATTGTCCCCTCACTTTCACCTTTAACTAAACTGCAGCTATCTGAATAATGGGATCAGGCCTGGTTTGGATGCTGCTGAACATCTAGTGAGTAAAGGATGGAGAGATACGGGATTTGAAGCCAACAGATTGTTAGATCTTTTGCCTTTTGTGGAGCTGTTTTCTTTTAAGAATCCATATATTATGTGTAGAAAAATTTTCTTCAAAAAATTTTTTCTCTTAAATTTAAAATGTGCTGACTGCTTCACCATAGGTTTTACTGGCACATAAAATAGGAGTAACCTGTGATTCAAATTATTTAACAAAGCCTTTATTTCTCGGTTTTCTCTAAAATGGGTAAATCTACATTAGCTGCTATAATTTTATATTAATATAGCAAAATTATCACAAAATAAACAATAGGCAATGTAGAAACACATCATAATTATATCTAGAATGTGGCCATCCATCATACATTTTTAGACATATTTAACCCTCTTTTTTTCTGTTTTGCCATCTCATTCCCTGGCTTTTCTTCTATGTCAAATTCAGGAGGGATGAAAGAAAGTAAAAGCCACTGTATTTCATCCCCAACTCAGAGTTGATCAGCATAAGTTATTGTTTAATTTTTAAAGTGAAACATACGTTCATAAGATAGGATATTAATCAGTCATTAAAAATCATTTATCAGAAGGATATTTCATCACACAAAAGAATATGAAAGTTTTAAAAGCGGGATAACAAACTATATGCACAATATGGCCTTTATTTAACTATCTGTGTCTCTGTGTGCAAGAGAACAAGATTGGAAGGTGTGTGTATCTTCAATCATGGTTCTCATCAGTTGGTAGAATTTTTATTTCCTTTGTTACGTTCTTCTATGTCTTGTAAAGTCTTTGCAAACTACACATGTAAATTTCATAATCAAGTGTTGTTGTTGTTTTTAATAAATAACCTGAATGCACTGAGCAAGAAAAGTGGCATATCTTAAGAAGTAAAACTCTGCTTTTTGCCTTTAATTAACTCTAAATAGAATTAGAGAAATTAAACTACTACTCTTAAAATCATTAAAAATCATTTAACAGCTGAACTATTTCCTAGGGTACCTAAGAACATTAGGGATTGCGTAAAAATTTTATGAGAAAGAGTAGTCACTGAGGCTAACTAAGGAAGACTGACTAAAGCCAATTTTTGAAGAAAGGAAACAGGATTAGAATAATTAGAGGAAAGGGGAAATTACATTCTAGAGTAGGAGAGCTGTATGAGCAGATGGTTGGTGTTTGGAACAAGATGAAAGCTCCAAATTCAGAACATACAAAAAAGACACACAATAAATAATTATTTATTATACAAGCTACATATAGAAAGGCCCGCCATCTTGTATTTCTAGAAGGAAAATGAAAATAGTATTCTCCTCAAGTAGGATTTTTGATTCATCTACATCCTGATCCTTAGGGAAGAGTGGTATATATTAAAATGTTTTTAATATATAAAAAATACATAAAGGTTTTTTAAATAGGAAATTAACTTCATATTCACTCTGTAAGCCACCAGTCGTAGAAGGTCTATTTTTTCTATGGAAGTGGATGATGGAAAGAAGTGTCGTGTAGATATGCAATTCAGTATACGTCTGTACCAGGTAAATGATGTGTACCATCCTAGAGTTTAATGATTAAAATTCAGTGTTTTCACAACAATATGTCCCAGTACAATGACAAGAAGTCCTCAGGTAGGTTAATTCAAATATTATAGTGGCTATAAATAAGGAGTGCTTATCCCCTCTGGTGGTTAAGGCTTTGTCCAGGAGAGGGCTGATTCTAAATACTTTGTCTGTTAGGTCATGTATTAAATAATGTGAACTGACTTTGGATTTTGTATATGCAGGTACTGTATTTTAATAGCCCATTTAGGGGGAAAAAAAAAGATAAAATCATGTGATCAGTTTTCTGTGCTCGGTATTTAAAAATGTATAGAAATGTGCCCCACTGACAATCTGCACAAGAAAATGTCTCATCTCTTTACAGACACAGCATTTACAACTTGCAAGGGCCTTCATTAACCTGCATGTCAGGTCCACTTATTCTTTATAAATTGCTATAAATCAGCCATTGTTTTATATGTTTTTCTAAAGGGAAAATCATAGGAGGCCCAATTTATGAATTATCTTCTATGTTCACAGTCCTACTCTCTTGCTGGTCTATGTTCTATAAATGATTATAGAGCTCTAACTTTTTTAAAACTCCAGTGGGAGAATGGAGGGTTTTAGTATATCTTCCTCAGTATTTTTACCTTCTACATGGTATGCTAGCTGAAGGGAATACCAAGCACAGAGGTATATTTTCACATTTATTCTATTGATAAAACTCTTACTTCACCACATGGGATGCGATAAGAGAAGCAACTGCTAAGAATTAAACAAGGCCTGTGCTTGCCTTATTTTATATTTTGTTGCCTCATTATAAGTTGATTGCCATCTATTTTCTTGATTATTTTGTTTGTTTGTTTTGTTTTATGTTTGTTTGTTTGTTTTTAGACTGGGTTTCACCCTGTCACGTAGACTAGTGCACAGTGGCATAATCATAGCTCACTGCAGCCTCTAACTCCTGGGCTGAAGCAATCCTTCTGCCAGCAGCCTCCCGAGTAGCTAGGACCACAGGTGCTCATAACCATGCCTGACTAGTTTTCTTAATTTTATTTTTTGTAGAGAGGGAGTTCTCACTATGTTGCCCAGGTTGGTCTTGAACTCCTGGGCTCCAGTGAATCTACCACCTCAGCCTTCCAAAGTTCTGGGAGCACAGGCATGAACCACCACACCTGGCCTTCTTGCTTCTTGTAGTATAACACATCCCTTATAAAACATTGGATTTCCCTGAACCACCATTTTCTGGGCGCCTTCTAATGAGAAGTCATTGTTCAAAGCCCTAGGAGGACACAGCAACAACTACCATTTTTTTCAGCATCTATTATGGGCTTAACTTTACAAACAGCATGTCATGTGTTTCTCACCACAATTCTACAGGATAATAATATTAAAAGTAACTAACATTTATTGAGTGCTTACTTGTTTGCCATATGCTGTTCTAAATAATTTACATAAATTAATTACTTCTTATTTCATTATGAGTAATTGCTCTTTTATCAACCCTGATTTCTATGTAAGAAAACTTAAATATAAACAGGTAAAGTAGTGAGCCTAAGCTTTGAACCCAGGAGTCTGAGTTCATAACATAATATCTCCTCCCATATTGCCATTACTGGACAGATTAAGAATCTTAGATTCTCAAAGGTCTACTTTCTGAAGATCTTACAGAAGTTGAATGATGGAGTCAGGATCTAAGCTGAGTTTTGTCTGATTCAGAGGCTCCTGCTTTTAACCATCAGTCAATATCCCCCTCCTCGTTGATTCGTACTTCCTAGGAGTTTTCAGGAGGTGATGAGGATAAACAACTTTAATAATGTCAGGCAGATTGTGATAAGGGCAAAATAAAGGCATAAGCCAAGAACTATAGAAGGGCTGAGCAAGTATAATTCATTATAACAATGGCATAGAAAACAGATCTCAACGGAGGAGGCATTTGGACCAAGTCTTAAAGAATGAGCAGGATTTCAGTTGGTTTAGGAGGAACTCGAGAGAGAATTCAGAAAAAAAGAAATAGAAAAATACATGAAATCCTAGAGCTCATTTTCCAAGGTGATACATTTAATGCTCATTTACATTTCCCTCTATATTGCTTATAATTCCACTCTAAAATAAATTAAAGCTCTAGAAATTCTCTTGCAATATTCTATAATTGTCGCATGTATATCAGAGACTCACTTTAAAATTCTAAATGAACACGTCTTTAAACATTTTTATTGCCACCAAATTATATGTAGGTATCATGATGTATTGAGTCTTACTGCCTCTGGGGCTGTGCTAGATGAAACTCAGAGGAGGCTCAGGCCATGCTGAGCTGGACAGAGAGGACTTTTTAGGCAGGCTGTGCCTCTAATTGCCTACTTATGTAGGCAATAATTTTCCCATTGAGCCTTTCTTTGAGCTATGTCAATTTTGAGAGCATCGGATAACTAGCAGTACTTTCAAGGAGATATTTTTCAGAACAAGCATTCACCAACAACTCAACAACAAAAATAAAGACAATAAATAGAAATGGATTTGCATTCCAGGCTGAAACTGAGCCTAAGTAGGGAGGCAGTATAGCTTCCAACTAAGAACTAGGAGTATGATGCCAACTTGCTAGTGTTTGAATCCTGTCTTTGCTACTCTATAGTTATAAGGCCTTAGAAAAATTGCCCAATGTTTCTGAATCTCTATTTCCTATCTGGAAAACAGGAAGGATATTACTATTTACCTTATAAAGTTCTTGTGATGATTAAATGAATTAGTGTAAGTGGTTGGTTAACGTATGGTTAATATTTCCTTGAATAAATCACTTTATCACACCCCAAACTTCCTTGAGCAGGGAGTCTACTCCCTTTTGTGTAGAAAAAGTCCACTGCCCTTTTGTGCATAGTAATTGCCATCACTTGCTAAACACCTTCTAAGCGCAAGGCATTAAACACTTTTGACATTTTCTCCTTCGTTCCTATTACAGGCTCCACAGTTGCTTCCCATTACCTATGCTTCACAGACAAGTTCATTCACTTGTGTGAAGGCATATGTCTAGAATGTAGAGCAATCTGGATTTTAATTCCAAAGGCCATGTTCTTTGTGGTTTATGATTAAAAGCACAGGAATGGGAAAGAGAACAGTAATAAAAGGTTATCTAAGGCCTATATGAGGTTTTTGTACTTCTGATATAGTTATTTAATTGAAAGAAGAGAAAATGAACCAATTAGAGCTTCTTTACACATCTGTCAGGTGGGTAGTGGTTTTCTGGTGACCAAGATTTAGCATGTTCTGCAGTTGGATTGTAGCCTGTTCTTAGTGACGTTGGTCTAACTTCTCATTTGGTGCACCCTGCAGATATGAGATATGATATATCAATTAATAAATGAGAAGTATATAAGACCTCAAACT
Source organism: Rhinopithecus bieti (assembly GCF_001698545.2). Taxonomy (NCBI): domain Eukaryota; kingdom Metazoa; phylum Chordata; class Mammalia; order Primates; family Cercopithecidae; genus Rhinopithecus; species Rhinopithecus bieti. The sequence goes on from NW_016803176.1 coordinate 156,437, forward strand.
TCTCTCCCACTTCTCCTGCCAGGACTATATCATTTAACTGAACTGTGTTGACATAAAATAGATCTATTCTTCTTGTCATGTTTATTTCTAAGTAATACATTGTAGGAACTTTTTAATTACGGCATGTCTTTAATCAGGTTTAACTTCACAGGCTTAAATTGATTATTCAACATGGATTGAGCAAATCATTTATTAGTTATTTTTTCCTAAATGTTTCCTTTATACTGTTTTTAAAATTTGTCTTTCATCCATGAGCAACATATCCCATACAGTTTATTTCTATTTCTACGTGGTTTACCTAATTACTTTCTCCCTCCATTGCCTAATTACTGAGAGCATTGGTCACTGAAACAGGTCTCTCTCTGCAGCATCTGTTGCTACTTGGGGTAACTGAGGAGTCAGGACTACCTCAGGGCTTCGTTTATCAGATATTTTCGCTTTCTGTAAAATCAAAAGCCACCAGGGTTGGGAGAGAGAGAGGTCGCCTGATGCTGCTGTCTGTGTGGTAGAAGTTTGTCAGTCAGTTTTCTTGCTGAGCAGATGGCATCCAAATGTATCCTAAGTCACTTGGGGACCATGCCATGGGGACATGAAGAGACCTAATGGAGTGCAATGCAAGATTAAAGATAAGTTCTCTTACATTTCTATTGTATAAAACAGTCTTTCCCCAAATACTTCTTATTTGAGCTTTTGTAGTTGGCAAAGGCAGTGTTATTCCTATTTTGTAGTGGAAGAAACTGAATCTTTGAGTGGTTAAGTGACTTGCCTGCAGTGACATTTCTGGTAGAAAAAAGCCCAAAGCTTAAGTTCTCTGTCCCTTACTCCTCCATCACCTCTACCAGTGACAAAGAGATTATTCTCAGCTGTTATCCACAGTGATAAGGTGGCAGAAGTCAGTTTGAGCGTGTGGGTATTCCAGTTCAAAATTTGTTCAAATTTAGAATGTCAGTTTTATTCCAATGCAAATTACTTTTCCCTCTAAGCAATTCCAAGGTCCACAGCTTTAGGGAATATTTATAAGCCTTTGTTTTCAAAATTTGTAACTCTTGCTCTCACTTTTCCACAGAGCTTTCTACTCCCATATTCAACCGGCAACTGGCTACCAGATAACACCACTCGCTTGTTTAGGAGGTATTTTAAAAATTTTAAGATGGCTAAAACCTGAGTTTTTAAATCACTACTTTTTTTTTAATTCCCGCATAATATCTATCTCCATAAAGCACACCACCATCCACTTAGTTACTCAAATCCCCAAACCATAATGCCTTCTTGATTCTTCTCTTTCTCTAACCTCACATTAAATCCATCATCAAGTCCTGCAAGTTCTAGGTTGAAAATATATTCTGAATTTCACCGCCTCTTTCCATCCTCACCACTGTCCTTCGATTACAAGCCATTGTGAGCTTTCAGCCGGGCCAGCAGGCAAGTCCTCGTGGGTCTGTTTCTATTCTTGTCCCTGCTCAGTCTCTTCCTGATGGAACAGCCATTCTTCTAAAAATATAAACGTAACTTCTTTACTCCCCTAGTTAAGATCTTCCAATGGCTTCAATTTTACTTAGAATAAAATCAAAATGGGTCTTAGGAAGCAGGCCATTCTCACCTTACCTTGTGTTAATTTTCTAGCTCACTCTCCATCAACCCATGGGGCTTCTTTCTGCTTCTCAAATAGGTCAGATGTTTAGGTCTCTGCACTTATTGTCCCCCCTCAGCTGGTTCCTTGGTATGTTTTAGGTCACAGCTCAAATGCCACCTCATCAGAGAACATTTGCGTGATCCACCAGTCCCTAACACTCTCAAGTTTATTACGCTGTTTAGAATTCTCATTGTTTTTTAAAAAATTTCTTGTCATACTAGACTATAAGCACCATAAAACAGGGAATTTGTTTTCTTGTTCAGTGCTGTGAAACTGTTACCTAGAATCATATTGGGCACATTTGGACATTCAGTAAATATCTATGGGCTGATATGCATGAATTCCATTGCTTTATCCTCACACATTTATTCATAAAATAAATCAATATATTTATATGTTCCCTTGAAATGTTTCATAATTACTGCCAACACAATTATTTGTAAAAAGTAATCCTTTTTAAAATTTCAAATGAATATAATTATTTAACTTTTAAATTTTCATTGTTTGCAAATGAATATATTATATTTTAGAGAAATAGAGTCTTTTGGCCTTGGGCTTCTTTTAGGGAAAATTGACAAGAAGAATCAGCTTATAGGCTGAGGTGAACAAGTTGAGTTCTATAATTAGACTGCATATCTGATGACTGCATACCTGTGTAGAATTGGGGAGCCAAAATTCTTGCAGTGTAACCTGAAGATTCCTATGTTATGATAGCATCAAAGAAGCAACCAGTCTTCCTGCAGAAATGTTCTTAAGAACAGACATATACAAATAACAACAAGAACAGACAACTGAAATAATAGAAATAGACTGGCAGAAGGAGATTTGAGCTTAAATTTTAGCTTACAACTTGTGCCCCTGAGGGAAGTCAGGGCCAGGCTGGTATTTGGACTGCCAGCCTCAGAGAGCCTTTGGATCCTGACTCTGCCTCAAAAGTCCTGAAAAATTCATCATTCCTGGGTCGTTTTGCAGACTAAATCAGACAGCATCCCTAAAGTGCTAAGAATAGTGCTAGATGTATAAGTGATTCCCTAATGATATTATTCTAATTATTATCTTGGGTTAATCCCTTTCTGTCCCTGAAACTCTGATTCCTTATCTGTAAATTGCAGATAATAATTCCAATTTTGCAAGTTGTTTGAGCTAATATAGATGAAATTGAGAAGTATATTACTAATACATTGTTAGGAATTTAATACATTTTTTCACACATTTTATTTAATTAGATTCACACAAGCACTAAGTGAGAATAAACATAATTATCATTCCCATTTCCAGATGAAGATACTTAAGACTCCATAACAAACCCAAAATCACACAGTCAGGACTGAATCTAAGCCCTCAACTTTTGGCAATTTGGAACGTAGAGTAAGTAAGAACTGCCAAGAAGACCTTACAGAGAAGGTGCATCATATTCTCATTTTGCCTAGGCTACAGTGCATCCTGGAAGAGGTTCTTTTTAATTTAATTTGAGTAGTGTAAACTACTCTTCTGTTCTGAAACTTCCTGTGTGCCTAGGGCTCTGAAGCCTTTTACTCTGAGCTAGCAGCCACTCTGCTGAGCTTTCGTTTGAACTGCTCTTCCTGGAGATCCCAAATATTCCGAGAAGTATGCTCTTTTTCCCTTCAAACACTGACCCTCTTAGAACCACTCTTTCCCATGAAGTTGTCTGATCTAGGTTGCTTTCACAAACTGTTGAATTGGTGGATTTTGCTCCAAATAATTAGACCTTCTGCTTTCCAGCCAGCCCAGATTTGCTTTCTCACTTATAGACTCCTCCTTCTCTTAGTTCTTATATCCTGGATCACTAGTCATTTCTAGCTTTAGTTTATCTGTATGAACCTTGTTTTATTTCCTGTGAGTCAACTATCTTATGACAGAAGAATCGACACCCTCAAAGCCCTAGTTAGTCAAATGAATATTGAGATTTTCTTTTGCCTACACAAAATCACACATGATTGATGACTGAAGCGAAACTGGAGTTATCTTCTTTAAGCGCTTCAAAACTGGTTCTTTCCCAAAGGATGATCTAGATGGAGACAATAAAATGAGAAGCTCATTATGCCCCTAGAACTGTCTATTTTTCTCATTCTTCCCTATTCCTCTTACCTCCTAATCTCTTTTTATATGTCTTCAATTTAATAATTTAATTCTACTGGTAAAATATTTAGCATTCGAGCAATAGCAATTTTCTAAAAATGGTTAGCTTGACACATAGCCACTAAGCCCAAAACAAATTTTCAGGAAAAAAAAAATTACTTAAATAATTTTTAACCTTAATTTAGACACCAGTTCCTAAAATTCAAGCCCTTAACTGCCATCCGCACAATGCAATTATCTTGAAATATTTTGGTTTGAGAAAGCATGCTCAGGATTTGGTAAAACCCAGACCGTGAGTCAGTGTCTTGTATGTGAAGTCATCTGGATTGAACAGCTGCCTCCCAGTCTGCTTGCTACCTCCTGCCCAAACAGATTACCTCAGGAGACTTTCAACTCCTGATGACAACATTCCAGGTCCCTATTTTCTTTATTCTCCCTCAAACTCCTAAATACCTGTGTGACACCATTTTGTGCACTCACTCGGAGTCCAGCCACCTGGAGTCCACTCCCCTTAGCCATCCACCTTTGGTAACTGAAGCCCTGACTTTCCTGCCACCCTTTCTGTAACCTTTTTCCAGCAGCCACACTGGCCTCATCTGTTGGTTCAGAGGTAGATCAGGGAAGCGGCCCCTCCCCAATAACCTATGTGCACTGCTGAATCCACTCATGGGCCATATGCTTGTACTGGACAGAAATCCTGTTGGCTCCCATATCAGTGGTAGGTGTTCAAAAAAATGTTGCCACCTCGGACCCTGAAGAAGGGGTGGTAAAGGCTTAATTAAGGTGGTTTTTTGCATTTCTTTTTCCACTTACTTCTTCAGCCCAATCCTAACATTACAGGTTTCCATGAACCGACTCACAATATTGCTTTTAGTATTCAGGGGGACCTGCTTTCCTTCTTGGAATAACATTTTCATCCTTTCTTCAGCAGCACATATGTTCCCGCTGAAAAGAGCAGCAGAAAGCTGCAAACACTTGTTGTTTCCAAAGTGGAACTTGGATTTGGAGCATGAACAAAAAGAGCCAAGTCTGAATGCAACGATAGGCAGTACTAGGCCACCTTAGAATTTATGGCATGAAGTGTGGGATATCGAAACCAGAAAAGATGAGGGCACAGACTTGTTTTTATTTCAATTGCTTGAAGATGGAGCCTCAGCCACCTAGGTAATATTCATGAAAGCGAAACAAAATAGGATTTTCTGAGGACTGACCTGAGAAACTAAAGGAGCAGGACATAAGCTTGAGAATGGGAGTCTTCTGGTACTGACAACAGTGATTTGAACCAAATTTGTTCTTTTCATATGCAAATAAGCTGTCTGCTGTACAACGGGTATCTTCATTTCTCCCAGACAATCCAAGAGCATTTCCCTTGAGCACCATTGTTCTAGGCAGAGGTTAGGCTGTTTTTCTTTCCCTCTTGATTCTTCAGTGATACTTAAATTGAGAACTGGTACTGGGTGTGAAGTTTATTTTAGTATCAGTAATACTCCCAGCTAGAGAAGTGAATTTTATCTTCTCAGCCATTTTTTTTTCTTTAAAAGGCCAGCACATTTCTATTTAACACACACACAGACACACATAAAATATGGTGACATGTTTTAATATTGTTCTGTTATAGGATGGTACAAAAATAACAAATTTTATTTCAGGGTTTATTTCTCAACAGTCTGAATCTAATATTTTACTTTAAGGAAATCAGTTTAATTTACAAGTGAATCAGTTGTAAAGAAATTTAGGAGCATTGGTGCTCAAATATCAATGTGGCAAGAATTCTAAAGCGATATTTCTACAACAAAATCTCTTAAATTCCCTCTTGCAAATCATCACCTATATTCCTCAATAACTCTGTCATCTGTTTTCTCCCCATGGTATTAGATTCATCCTTTCCTCAAGTTTTATTTGGGTTCTATTATCAGAGTGTTGATAGTCTTAAAATTCTTGTTGCAAAGCTAAATCACCATTGAATATGCAGACAACCAGACTAAGCAGAATGACATTATTGAAAACAAATTAACTCAGATTGCTGAATAGTAAGCTATTGGTTAAATAAAAAGATAGTATTTATCCTTGAGCCAGACAGTGTAACCACAAATATTGACTGGCTGGTTAGTTAAAAATTTGAATATGGAACTAATGGAACTGTAAGGCAGCAGAAGGCCTGTTGTTCCACACCTGAGCTAACACAAGGAAAGAGCCTAAGGCCAATGTTTCCTGGCACATATTAAGCATTTAGCAAATTATACTTCCTGCCACTCCTCTCCTTGTTTGCATGTTTTATGTATTATCTTTAATAATAACCCTAAAATATGGAAAATATTAGCATTTTATAATTGCAAGGTAAGAATACTATTATCTAGCATTATTTCAATATGCCTAAGAGATTATTACCTTAGAATGGCTTTATTTATTTGTCTGTATGTTTATTCACTCGTTTAGTTTATGTGTATATATGTGCTGATTCCTTAGGTTGATTTCTTTTCTTTCAAAACAATTCAAAACATTGAATTGTTTTATCCGCTGACCTTTTAGTAGTCTAAAATTAATACTGTTGTTTTCCCTTATATGGATATTGTCTTTCTTGGAGAGAAAGACCCTCACTTTGAATTTGGGACATTAATTTTTACAACCTAGTGCCTTAAAAGACAAAAGAAAACAAACTAAAAAAACCCACACATTTTCTAATTTTTTAAAATGCCAACTTTTATACATTTGTTCTTATTTTTCCAACAAATATCTATTATGTTGGCAGCGATGCTGGTCCTTTAGGAAGTGTGTGCTAATTTAAATCTCCCACACGAAAGTTAAGGAGAACATTAACACATTTTTATTTTGTTTCTATAAAGACTTTAACACCACCAGTGAAGTGACGGGAGAAGCTGTGGTTTGTTAAGAGCAATGTGTGTTTGACTCCTAGAGTCCTAAGTCTTATAAAATATATGAGTGGTGACTTTGATAACCTCGTCTTTCAGAGTGATGACAGAAACATATGTTGGAGAGGAAATATGAGACAACAGAGAAGAGAACAAAAAGGAATAATGTCAAATGAGGAAAATTATAAAAAACAGGCTTGCCCAATTGAAAATAAGCTAAAATGAGAGGAAGGACAAGATGAGAGCTACTCTCAATGAATTAAAGACTCAAAGATTTTACAGAGAATACAGAATACAGATGGGAAGATATATATTAATGGCCATAAATCAACTCAGCATGATATAGAGCCATATTCTTCTAAGAAATAACCGTAAACAGATAGTCAGTAGTGAGGAGAGTATTTCCAACTACTTGTGCAATTCTCATTGTGTGAATATTAGTCTGGGAAGGAACACTGTACATTCTGTCATTTTACTATATATGATTGAATTATCATGGATTGTAGTGCACTGAGCCTAGGCAGCATCCTCTTCTGAATGTACTCAGGGGATCTGAACTGGAGAGGTTGACCTCCTACGCTTCAGAAAATTGCTGTCTTAAAATTCTTGAGGGAAAAGAAAAAAGAACAAGAAAAAGCAAAGGAGATTAAAAATAGGAAAGCATATTATACTAGTAAAGTAATTAGAGAGAGGGGCTATTAGGCTTTTTAAGTGCTCTATATATCTTTTAATGTATGATGTAAACTGATTTAATCTAGATGTAATCACTGGTATGGAATGGTAACTGTGAAACCATATAATGGAGTCCAAGAATTTATTGGACTGGAAATGTAACCTAAATTGGCTTATCAGTTAATTAGTGGAATTTAATTTTCTCGAGTACAAAGAGGAAGGATATATATGTGACAGTTTTGAGAAACCTGAACAAACATTAAGAATTTGAGAAGTGAATACGAAACTACCCCCTAGGCTGCAAAAGTCTTTTTTGTATCCTTAGGGAAATGATGGTAAGATAAGAATGGTGCTATTGAGGGAAGCAGGAAGTCAAATGGTTATTTCCCTAAAGCTCTGGGTTGTTTTGTTTTGTTTTGTTTTTGAGACAGAGTCTCACTCAGTCACCCAGACTACAGTGCAGTGGTGCAATCTCAGCTCACTGCAATCTCTGCCGCTCTGGTTCAAGTGATCCTCGTGCCTCAGCCTCCCGAGTAGCTGGGATTACAAACGTGCATCACCATGCCAAGCTAATTTTTATATTTTTTGTAGAGATGGGTTTGTGCCATGTTAGCCAGGCTGGTCTCAAACTTCTGACTTCAAGTGATCCGCCTGCCTGGGCCTCCCAAAGTGCTGGGATTACAGGTATTAGCCACTGTGCCTGGCCCCTGTTTGTATTAAGGCCACTTTTCTGTTTGAGGATGCCAATGTCCTCTGTACTCTGGCCCTTTTTGCTCTTAACAGGCATGGATTTATCTCTCCCATTGCCTTATACAGTGTCTGCAGAGGGTATAAGAGGTAAGCATTCATCAGACTCGAAGGTATGCTTCTATCAGACTATATTGGGCTGTAGCTGTAACATTTAGTTTTAATTGCAAGAAAAAGAAGCTTTACTAGCATCCACAGTCTTCCTTTTTGATGAAGGAAATGTACAGAGCAGAGAAGCAACTCTTTCCCTGACCCTTTGGAACATCTCAGTAGTTAAGCAAATGCTCCCCTGTGGGCCATCATCCACTGAGTAATGGAACACTAACCTCCTAGTTAAGCCCCTGCTTAAAGGGTGAGTTGACCATTTACATGTAGCACATATGCTGGGAGACAGAAAGTCAACTTTGCTTTCTCCATTGTTGGTTTCTCATTTGGAAGTGCCTCATTAGAGGTGAAAATTACAAGTGCAGGTGTACACATCTGATTTCACAGAAAGAAGCATATTAATGAAGTCTCTGATTTTCACAATTAACACATGATCTAGTAAAGAGTTTTAAAAAATGTATATTTAGCTATCTGAAAACAAGAAGGTGAAAAAATCACAGGTATATATTTAACAAGTGTTTTTACTGAAAAAAGAATAACTTTATATAAAATTTGGACCAATCTGGAATATCTTAAGCATATGATTAGTTTAAAATATAGGATAGATAAAATCCATTTTGTGTTAATGCACAGTATACTTATATTAATGTCAATAATGATTTAGAGGGACTCATTAGCATTCTATATACATTATTTTATTGTCTTTATAGCAAGTTTATGAAGTGTGTTCTTTTACTTCCATTTTACAGATGCTAGAATAGAGATTCAAAGAGATTGAGTAATTCATCCAAAGTCATATATAGTTCTCTCAAATAAGGTTTTATCTTAAGTTTAAAAGAAATTTCTTTCTCCTGCATATGCTATGGTATGTGGTTTCTCCTCTAAGTCTAAATTTCCTTTGGCTAATTTTGAGTACAGAATTGTAGAGATGTGGAAATTCTTGTCATACCCCCCTCACTGATTCCCACCCACCTGTGGCCACTGCTTTGATCTGGAAGAAAGAGGATAAATTTTGTTAGATTCCATTAACAATGAATGGCAAGAAGAGAGATGAAGTAAGAGTGAGGCAAGAGAAAGACCTCACTTCACAGAAGAAAGTTTTCTTAGAGGGAAAGAGATGGTCACTTGTGTTGATTACCAATTCACAGTGCCTCAGTCATTCACACCACCACTCTCGTGAAAGCCTGGGGCACCCACCTGCTTGTTGACAACCCCGTTGTCTAATGTATGCTTTACAACTACTTGAATTCGAGCAGTGTTGCTGAACTCAAAAGCACCTGAATGAACAGTTGTGTTCTACTTCAAATTGATCATTGCTGAGACTGAGCTCTCTGATATGAGTCAAGAGGTATTTTTAGGCTTCCAGCCAAAATTGTTTGGAATGATAGAAAGGATCACGGACTCAATAGCCTTTACCTGATTTTGAAATGATGGCTACAGGAAACAGAAATTGGTATTTTATATAAAGCAGTATTTTGGTGTAGACAGAATCTTTGATTTCACAAAACTCCTGAAGATCCCTGCCTTTTACCTCTGGACTCTCCAGTGAGAACTACTGGAGCGGAAGATAATCTGTGCCCTCTTCCTAAGAGGCTAAGTAGTAGCTGTAAGCGTCAAGGCCAGAATTTGGCAATTTCTATTCCTCAGAAAAACTTCTGGCCAAATCAAGCAACCAGATGTATTTTGTGTGACTGTTCCATTGTTCACCTGCACAGTGACTGTGGATTTCAAGCTTTGGAGAAATCCTAAAATCAAGGACACAGGGCCTTCATTTTTTCAGGCAATGACTTTTTGTAGAGGTTCCATCTTATGACATAGCATAAGCTTTCCAGTTTGTTCAGTGCCTAGCCCTCCCTGGACATATTGAGTGTTTATTTATTATTTTTTTGAGAGAGAGTCTCACTCACCAGAGATATTGAGTTTCTTTGTTTATTATTTTTTGAGAAGGAGTCTCGCTCTGTTGCCCAGGCTAGAGCGCAATGACGCAATCTCAGCTTACTGCAACCTCCGCCTCCTGGGTTCAAGCAATTCTCCCACCTCAGCCCTCCAAGTAGCTGGAATTACAGGTGCCCACCACCAGGCCCAGCTAATTTGTGTATTTTTAGTAGAGACGGGGTTTTGCCATGTTGGCCAGGTTGGTCTCGAACTCCTGACCTCAAGCGATCTGCCCACCTTGGCCTCCCAAAGTGCTGAGATTATAGGCGTGAGTCACCGAATGTGGCCCCCTCCATTTATTTTTATCATTATGCTTCAACTGAGGATTTTCTTCTCATAGAGTGAAAACTGCCTGGCTCCTGTATAAATATGAGCTGGGGCTGCCTGTAGGCATCTCACTCACAGCCACTAATAGTAGAATGTGAACCCTCATGTTACTAGTTACTATAGCAAAATTAATCAGGAAATAAAAAGTCACTTATTGCTCTTTATTTTTTTTCTGATGACAAGTCACAAATTACAGTTTAAAAATACATTCCTTCTGTATTATTATTTTTCCCCCATTTCAGTAAAAAATACACTGGATGCAAGCACACTAGAATCCCCACCTATCAACCTCCTGCATATTTAAACTCTTCTGAGTTCTAGGAATACTTTTAAACAACTCAATACTAAACAAAGCCATTAAGAAGGCAGAAATAAAAGTAAAAATCTACTGATGAATGGATGATTGCAGTAGCATTTGTTTGTTACTGACCATTAGATTGAAGTGGGTAGAAGTCTTAAATAAACAAAACCAAACAGAAGCAAAATCCCAAAGCATTGCTTTCTTTTAGTCTTCTGAGCTGAGGAAGGCCACAGATGCAGGGCACTTCTAGAGAAGAATTATATTTGGTTAATGAGCAGTGGTAAGTATAGCTGGAAGACAGATATAACTTTTTATTTATTTATTTATGAGACAGAGTCTCATTCTGTCATCCAGGCTGGAGTGCAGTGGTATGATCTCAGCTCACTACAACCTCCGCCCCTGGGGTTCAAGCGATTCTCGTGCCTCAGCCTCCCAAGTAGCTGGGACTACAGGACTGTGCCACCATACCCAGCTAATTTTTGTATTTTTAGTAGAGATGGGGTTTCATCATGTTGGCCAGGCTGGTCTCGAACTCCTGACGTCAGGTGACCCTGGCCTCGGCCTCTCAAATTGCTGCGATTCCAGGCATAAGCCACCTCACCCAGCCACTATTTTTTTTTTTTTCCCCTGAAAACAGATTTTTCAGGATTCTCTATTGGCTGCTAAATAATTCTCATGCAGATTAAATTTTATAGTGATCGTGTGAGTAATATCTTCACAAAACAGCCCAATCACTCATAATTTATCAGCTGTCTGGTGGGACTGATTCAGTATGTATAGATCCATGATGTGAATAGGTTTCACCTTATGAAATGCAATGACTCATGTACTAATTTAGTATTTATGGAGAAATATTGGACCTGGTAACAGCTTTTAAAAAGCTGAGTATGACTGAGTCAATAAAAACAATTTTACACAATAATAAAACACCAGATAGTGGTAAATGTTGATATTAATATATATTAGTATGATATTAGTAAAGTTTTTTTGGATAGAAAAGTCCATTTATAAAAAGGCCCGATTTCCTCACTTCCATCCTGAGAAGTAGGTAGATAGATGAGGCAACTGAGTGTCAGAGTTTGTGACTTAATCAGTGCCACAGAACTAGAAAGCAGGAAATCTGGGAGTACAGCTTAGGAATTCTGCCTGATCTCAGGGTCTCCCCAGGATATCATGCTGCATAAGACTTAGGGAACAGTAAATCCTGAGCTGTAGGAAGAAAAATGTGCAGCCCAAGATGTAACTATTATTGTTTTCCTGACAAGGTGTAACCTTATTGTTTTTAGATATAGAATATAATAAAATACAAAGCATCGTCATTATTTTTATCCGTATTGGGGATATGCAAATTGGGTTGGACAGAACATTTCAGTGTAATAGAAATTTTCTCTGTTTTTATGGGGAATGAGTGTGAGAGTTTCTCTGATAAAATGGAGAACAGCTGCTCATTTCTGGGAACTAACCACAGCCCACAATCAAGTCTGATAAGAACTCAGAAAAGAAGTGACTTATTTTGAGCAAAGGTGTCATGAGCTCACAAGATAAAAGATAGGGCTACAAGCAGAAAGTGGGCAAGATGCCTGTAGTTGAAACACAGTGGCCTCAGCTTTAAAATTCTGACAGATATATGTCAATATCAGGAAACAGAAAAAGAGCTGTTGACTGTGAGCAGAAAACCAACAGTTTAATTTTATGAGCAATAAAATTAAACACATTCATATTGCAAGTAAAGGAAATGATCAAAATAACCACCAAAGAACAGTGAAAATCTAAATCTAGCCTTTTCTTTCCTTCCGGTGACATGTTGACATTATTGAAACCTGTCATCAGTATTTTTTAAAACTGTAAGTCTCTTGGGTTGAGTAATAAAGAATCGTGGTGTGGCGGTGGGTCTTCTAAAGAGAGGTACCATTGTGCAGGAGAGCAGGTCAGTATGCCAAGAAGAGAAATGAAGCCAATGGGGTAGGATGTAAGCTACCAGAGAATTCTGGTAGTGTAAATGTGAGCACTTCATGTTTCCAAGCCTGCAGTTCTAGTTCTATGTAAAACTGAAATAATTCAAAGCACCATTTTAAGGAATACAGAGATAATTAGCAAAATGCCTCAAAAATAGGAAGGGTTAAATACATCGTAGCTATTATGTTTTTTCCATACATGCTTTCATAAGCTCTCTTCTGTTACTAGAGGCATGTGGTTTATATAAGGAAAAAAAAAATATGACAAACTGCCATACAGAAGCAGCAGGATCTCAAAGTCTGGCAAGAAGTGAAGCAGTTAAATAATGTACCTAGTGTTGCCTAGCTATTTGAACTGGACTAAAACCAGGCCTGTTTCATTCCAAAGTTCCTGCTTTTTCTGTCTCCTTGGACTTCTAAAAGAGATTATCTGTAAGCAATTGAAAGGTGATAATTGCATCTATACTTTCCTTTGCTTTCAAGTTTCAGATTTAAGCCACATTACCTTTGTAATAATGGTGAGGACCTTGCAGGCTCTGACCACAACATAACTTAAATACCTCATCTTTCTCTCCCTTCCTGTTACGGTCTGAGAAGTGGGGTAGGGATGGTATAGAACCCTGCAAGCTCTCACCATGAAATCAAAGACGCGGGGCTACTTCCCCCATCCACAGCTCCAGCCTGCAGCAAGTCACCAGTCAAATTTAACTTGAACCACCTCTAGGGAGGGCACTTTACATCTCAGAAACTCAGCTGAGGGGAATAAAATTATTATTTCAAAGGTGGGAGGTGGGGGTGGCGGGGATAGAGAGGAAAGTAGATTCAGGCTTGCTTAAAAGGAATATTTTCTGGATTTTCTTCCTCAAATTGGGGGAATGATATGTGAGAGGAGAAACTATTCAAGTAAATATGGTATGGTGGTGAGGGTCTGTAATATGAGCCTGGTGTCTGAAGGGAAAGTCCTTAACTTTTGTGGCCCCTGGGCAAGAATTAACCCATCTCCTCCAGGCTTAGCTTGAATTCCAGACCTAGGGCTTTAAAAATTCTTCCTCTGCTTCCTCTTCCACTGCTTGTGTGCTGTTGTGGTTGGGAAACTGCTCTCCTTCTTTCTGTTGATGTGTATTACTACTGTGGGAGGCCAGTTCTAGTGAATACATAGGTAAGGGCCAAGTATGCATTCAAACATTTGATCCAATCCAATTCATATCAATAAGGAACACCAAAGTTTCCCAGATATGACCCAAATCAACTTTCACATCCTCAAGGAGTGTGAGTTAAAGCCCAGGGCTTAATGACTAATTAAAGTCACTGAGGTTTCTGAGCCATGTGTGCATAGTCACGCATTAGAGCTGGGATCTCAGACCAGTCAAGACTTGCATGAACTGCAAATGTGGTCAGTGGAAATGAACTCTCAATTCAGCTCCACAGCACGTGACTTCCTATTTCTGTAAGGTACTTCCAAGGGACTTCCTCTGTAAAAATCAGCCTGAGCCCCAGGAGATTTCCTTCAGTGCTGTAGCTAAGTTTACTTTCAGCCTGGCGCAGAAGTTTTCCCTGAGATATGGTGTTAGTTTCTTTTCTTTCTGTCTCCTCTGCCGTTGCCAGCATGCAAGGATCTCGTGGCTCCTGTCCGTGATCGTAAACTGAATACACTGGTGCAGATCTCCGTAATCCACCCCGTGGAGCAGAGTCTGACAAGATACTCCAGCACGGAAATTGTGGAGGTGAGATGCTGTGTGCCTACATTAATCTCTCTCATTCTCTCTCTCGCTCGCTCGCTCGCTTGCTTGTTCTCCCTCTCTGTCTCCCTCTCCCCCCACCTCCCCTGCCCCATCTCTGGATTTGAATGAACAGCTGAAACAAGTTTGTTCATAGTCTGTAGTAATGCTGCATTACCATCCTCTGTCATTAAGAAGCACATACCTGAGATTATTAAGCAATGCGTTGATAATTTACTGGAACGAACAAATGACAAAATAACTTGTCTTTTTTTTTTCTTTTCGTAAAAGAGCTTATTTTCTCCCAAAGATAGAAAAAAAGTTCCCACTTTAAATTCTCATATAGAGCATAGAATAAAGAAAACAACATATAGACTTTAAATTGAAATACTTATTTTGAGAAGAAAAGATAGTTGTACAGTACCTAGAGAAATTTTAAACATGTTAAGTGTTTTTGCTCCCCCCACACCCCATATTATTTAGTCTGTGGAAACTTTATATTCTCTGCTGTTTGTGTCTTTCAACTTACAACGTTTTCAAGGAAAAGTAGATGATTAATTTGATAAACTATGTTTTAGGCAAAAGGTATAAATATTACTTATCATATGGGAGGTCTCCTATTTATATTTATTATTACTAATATAACATTCAAAATGTGTCAAGAGGAAACTTGTTATTGTGTTGGATCAGATTCAAAAGAGGAAGTGTTTCCCTTTTGATTATTTTGTTCTGATCACACATTTCACAACCTTAGTGAATGAGAGATACTTATTTAAACATCTGGGGCCGGAGAAAGTATAATCTAAACTTCTTAAGATTTGCTTGTTTTTCTTAGACTTGTGAGCTGCATATGTTTTGAATAAGGAGTTTCTCTGTAAGAACCTAACTAGCCTGCCCCAGACCTGGCTGGCTTAGGGCTGACCGCCTGCTTTGATGCAGTGGTGGAATAAATGATTCAGACTGAACAGGAGTCATTTCTATAATGGGAATGACCCAGATATTGCATGCAGCCCTGGATATGCCCTTTGGAAACTTTAGGTTCCAGTGTTGGTATAATATACAGTTAATGCCATATTAACAAAAATAATCTTATTCATATAAAGACATGTTAACTAAAATTGTAAGTTATTCATTTTATATAAAAGTTGAAACTTCTGTTATTTTAAAATATTGCCAAAATTTACTTATTCATTTATTTTGAGTTTTCTTAGTTTTCATTTTATTGTGATAAAATACGCATATTATAAAATTTACCATCTTAACTATAAGAAATGTCTTATTTTGGCACATTTTAAAATGTTATATTTGAACATGTTTTGCTATTTTGGTTTTATTCATTGCCTGTTCCAAAGTGTCTGATGCAGTGCCAAGCAAAATATATTTGTTGAATAAAAGAATGAATGAATGAATTACTTGGGCTTTCAGAAATTCCCATAGACAATTAGTTTATAGAACTCTAGCAAACATCTCCATGATATTAGGCAATATATATGTATAAAATTTATGCTGGTGTCAGCTCTAAAAATGAATTCTGAGGCATTGAAATATCCTGTGCACTGCATCCTGAGCTAGTAATTTTATAGCCCCAAATCCATCATATTTAGAGTTTCTTTCATTAGTTTTCAAGTGATTCTGAGGGAAAAAAAATCATAGCTGAACATCTAAAAACAAATGGACACTATCAGAGCATGACTTTCAATTGAATCATTACAGAAAGGAAATGAATGGAAGCATACGATTACCACATGGTTCTTTAGGAGAAAATAGCTTCATTTTAATTTTATCAGTCAATATCTTAGATTATTTGCATAAATTACAAGTTATATTTATTAAATGTATTTTAAATGAACTGACTAACCCTAAACAAGGGTTCTGTAGATAATGGAAATACACTTTCTCAAGACAGCGCTGACAATGATGCAGGTTCATTTACTATTAGCAGTTGTATCACTATTTTAAGGCCCTGGGCCATGTTGTTGCCCGTGAGCGGGATTTGACAATTCAGATCTCTTCTAATAGAACTATTTCCTCGAAAAACAGATGCAGGCACACTTTCTGCATTCTCATGTGTCACTTGCGTGCTGCCAACTACAGTTGCTGCCTTATTGAATCAAAGTTGTCTGCTTGTGCTGTTACAGGGAACAAGAGACCCACTGTTTTTGACTGGTGTCACATTCCCATCTGAGTATCCCATCTATGAAGAGACCAAAATAAAACTAACAGTCTATGATGTCAAGGATAAGTCTCATGACACCGTAAGTAATGGTACTTCTTTCTTTCTTTGGGAAAAAGTTATGCTTTTCCACACGATTGGCTTTTTTGTGTAACTGACATTTTTCAAAGAGGATATTTGCACTGTGTTCATGATTGTCTTATGTTTATCGTTTAGTGTTTTTTCCCCAAATTTGTTTGACTTGTTTCCAAATTGGCAATTGATTAGGAGCAAAAGCTTTTGGAACAGATTTTTCTTTTTCAGGAGAGCTGACTTGATCTTTTGGTTTACATTTTGTTGTTGTTGTTTTAAGCAGAGTGGTAATATTGTGGGTAGAAACAAATGGAAATTAGGAATATTTAAAACTTTCTTGGTATGTAATTATTCTAAAATAGGGGATTGACAAAGTGCTCTACTTTTACAATGCATTACATAGCATATAGAGAGAAACTGACTACATTTTTCTTGATGTTGTTACTGGCACCAAAGCAAACAGAAGGTAATTGGAAACACTGGGAAGAAGCTTTAACTGCTCTCTTTACATGAAGGCCAGGCAAAGTCCCAATGGTCTTTTGTCTTAGATTCTTCAGTCTTCCTAACTGGTCTGCATATTCCTCCAATTGAGTCATCCCTCCTGGTTAAGATAAGTACTCAGTCTCTATAGAGGACGCTCTTAAAATTCTTGGACAGGAGAAAATGCTATTTGGGAGGTACTGAAAAGGGGAAGGCAGTTCTCTGCTTTAAATTTCTTCCATTAGCATGAACTTGTATGTGTCTTCAAGGCAGGGAGCTGTGAGAGACTTGACGGTCAATATTATAGCACGAGGCAGTAAACTCTTTAATGGCATGTGGGCTAGTGGATTCCAGGAGAGTTCTGGTTGAAGCTAAGAGATGCTGCTGGACCTGGGGAATCCCACAGTGCCTTGTATAGGGAAAATGTCACTTTGAACTCTGCCCTCACTTTGGCATTTCTGTTTTGCTCATGACTTTCTCTTCTTTCCATTCTTTACCACAAAACTTAGTCTAATAGTGGGAACATTTAATGGAAAAAATATTTTATATTGAAGGAATTTTTATGCATGTCAGCCCCAGAAAATTTATTTCTTTAAAATTGTGGAATAAAGACTCAAATAAATGCACAGCATATGTACGTGGAACGGAAACAGCTGTGGCTATCTGGTACAATTCTTAAGAAGGCAGATTCTGAGCCATATTGTCTGATTCCATTCCATCTACTGACTTTGGAAGAGGAAATTCTTGGTTCCCCTGTTTCATCTTTTAAGATATTTACCCAATGGGATTGTTGTAAGGATTAAATTAATATATGTAAAGCGTTACTCTTACAGAGTAATTAATAAGGGTAAGGTGCTGCTATTATTGCTGTTACTGTTTTGGCAGCTGCTCATGCTTTCTTATAAATAGGAAAAATCAATTAAGGGAATATTAACCAAAATAGTTTTCTATATTTACTAATTTTGTTTTTTCTCAAGTGGCCCTGCATTTGCTGTTCATTACTTCTTTGATCAAAAAAGGCAAAAATTTGGGTTAAAACTGGCAACTGAAAAATATTTGCCTGGGAGTTTTGTCTTTTCCAACCTCTTTGGTTTTTGAGGTAACATGAAAAAAAGGAGTAGACTGCGGCTGGGACATTTAGACCAGCTTTGATAAATTATGCCCAGAACTCTCACCCGCTGTTTTGTTGTTTTTGTTTTCAACCTTCTGCCACAGAAGAGAGAGAAATGGAGGAAAAGGCGAAGGAATCATAAAGTTGGGGAGGAGGGAGGTATGGTTCATGTGGAAGGTGGGAGTGCGTGATGCAACTGTGCAGAGAAATGATCAGGACTAAAGGAAAAGCAAAGGAGAAACTATGGGATTTTATGTTCTGCAAAGCACCTAATTAAATTTTATTCTCCCCACGTAGATAGGGTGGAGTATGGAAGGGGCTGAGTTATAGGAACACTGTGCTACAGAAGTGAAAATGTTGCCCGTAAACTCTTGGGTTTGTGAAGTATTTAGAAGTATCAGAGTTAGAAATTTTACATGCCAAATGTGTTTCTATCCCCTTCAATCTCTTTCATTTAAAATGTGCATGAATGTTAATACTTTGGAGATAAACAACTAATTTACTCATTAATTATGCTTTTTGTTGACTTTAGTTCTGGAAACTAATTATTTGGGGTCTTTTAAAGACTTTCTTCCATGATCAGAGGTGTTATAGCATAAAAGTATGGAATGAACTGGAACCCCTACTGTGAAATAAGACTTGTGAAATTTGAACATACTTAAGAAATACAACCAGATCGCATTTACCCAGCACTGTTAATTAAGGCATAACCTCTTCCTTAACATAGCTAATAATTAGCTCTGGTGATAGAAGTGTAAATAGAAACACAGTAGATTAATATGCTAATAGTTCCCATAGACATGTGGTCTTTATCCTTGCCCCTTTCTTCCATTTCTGAAGTTTTTCTTTAAAGTGATAGAGGAAGGCAGCAAGTGGCTTATAGTTACAGCTTATAATTATAAGCACTTAACAACCTAAATATTTTAAGATCATAATGTTCTTAAGGCATAAGAAATGAGATTGTGAATATTTGTATGTTTTGGAAGGTTAATAAATTGTGTGCATGTGTTTTAAGGTAGTTTAAATATTTGGTCCTAGCAAGCCATTGATCATACTAGACTCAGGATGATCAGATATTCTATATTGGTTGAATACTAAATTGCTTGTGTTTTCCTATTGAGCTTATTACTTGGAGATAACCAGTGAAATAAACATGTTACCTTGCCATTTCATATCATTTGCATGTATATTCGTACTAGATGTTTTTAAAGAGAAATGATGGTCTTTGTGCTCTTGATGCAGATATTACCTCACTAACTAGTTGTTCCTGTGCTCCTCTAAAATGCTGGATCTAGGATTGATTATCTTAGTAACTTCAGCAGAAACGCAATTAATCATCATAACAAATGAGAAGAGTCTAAGTGTTGATTCAGAATAACTATAGTTTCCTTCTACTACATCCTTCATCCTTCCCATTCACTGCCGTGAAGTCTCCCTCTTTGGCAGACAGAGAATGCTTAGAAGGTGGGGAGGGGTGGGGCATGGGGTGAAGGATCTTTATGTATTAGGATTAGTATGATCTTTTGATTATTTTTCTCACTATAAGGAAATTATTTTCTCAGGATGAACTGCCATAATGTTCCACTGTCTGATGGCAATTTTAAAGCCTGAAATTGAAGCTCTTGGCTAGGCTATAAGAACCCTAGTTCGTATAGTAAAGTTGATATCTTCTGGATGTATACTAATTTTAGGCTTGATTTTAAAACTGCTGGAAACTGAAACATAGACAAAAGTATTTTCAGGACATCATTTACAATGTTTAGCCCTATGGAGTTAAGCTGTGGGGTTCTGAGTCTTTCATATGTTACAGCAGAAACTTAAAAGCAAGAGGAAATTGGCCAGGCACAGTGGCTCTGTAATCCCAGCACTTTGGGAGGCTGAGGTGGGTGGATCATGAGGTCAAGAGATTGAGACCATTCTGGCCAATATGGTGAAACCCCATCTCTACTAAAAATACAAAAATTAGCTGGGCGTGGTGGCACACACCTGTAATCCCAGCTAGTCAGGAAGCTGAGGCAGGAGAATATCTTGAACTCGGGAGGCAAAGGTTGCGGTGAACCAAGATCACGCCACTGCATTCCAGCCTTGTGACAGAGTGAGACTCCGTCTCAAGAAAAAAGCAAGAGGAAATTTAGAAATGAAAAGAACATCACCATAAAATGTTGTCTCTTTTCCCATTCCTCCCAGGCAACATGGTGCTTTGGAAGATACTGATGAGTAAAGCTCTTCCAACACCCTCTGAGGACAGCCATCAAATCTGCAAACATATAATTAGGTCACAAAATTATTTTTGCCCATGGTAGAAATTTGAATTTCTACTCTATTTTGCAGAAGTATACATTGACTCCCCTCTTTTTGATCTGAGAGTAATAAATGCTTGCTGTACCATCAACTTGTTAAATTCTTTGCTTAAAGGACAGAATCTGGTATCCAGTAGACACTGAATGTTTCTCAGGGAGGGATGTAGTCCTAAGACATTTTTTACTACCAGTTATTAGCAACCCTGTATTTGAAACTTTCAGAAAAAGATATCAAAATTGGATATGCGTATTACATAATGTGTGTTGTGTTATATGCCCAGGGTAGTTTAGTTCTAGAGCAGTTCCCTAGACAGTAGTGTCCAGTTCATTTTTTATGTTTTTCTATGTAAGATAATATTTTGCATTTAGTTTATTTTTACTTCACTTGATTTTCTAATTTGGTTTCTTAAGAAGCTTAAGTCTAGCTATACGTATTGAGATACAAATTCTGATAGTTGGCTTTCTTCTTCATCCAGAAGATATGGTACAGTAGGTAAGGAAAAACAAATTGAGGTTGTTAGTATACTAAGTATATGCCAAGCACTATGTTTAATATTTTATATATGTATGTGTGTGTATATACATATATATATTATATATATATATATGTATATTTTGCGATGGAGTCTTGCTCTGTTGCCTAGGCTGGAGTGCAGTGGCACGATCTCCGCTTACTGCAAGCTCCGCCTCCCAGGTTCACAGCATTCTCCTGCCTCAGCCTTCCCAGTAGCTGGGACTACAGGCGCCTGCCACCACGCCTGGCTAGTTTCTTTTTTGTCTTTTTAGTAGAGATGGGTTTCACCGTGTTAGCCAGGATAGTCTCGATCTCCTGACCTCGTGATCCGCCCTCCTCGGCCTCCCAAAGTGCTGGGATTACAGGTGTGAGCCACTGCGCCCAGTCTGTTATGTGTGTGTGTGTGATTTTTTTAAATCTCCATAAATCTCCTTTGAGGAAAGTATTATGCCCATTTTAAAGATGAAAAAAATGGTATTCTAAGAATCAAAGGAGGCCGAGTCTGAGATCCTTTATATTTTTTCTAGGCTATGTTATGGTACATATACTATCCATAGGATTTCTCTCACTTTTATTTCTCCACAGTAGTATGACACTTTTATTTCAACTGATATTTTCAAAGCCCCCTCCCCCCCCCTTTTTTTTTTTGAGACGGAGTCTTGCTCTGCTCTGTCACCAGGCTGGAGTGCAGTAACTCAGTCTTGGCTTACTGCAACCTCCCCCTCCCAGGTTCAAGTGATTCCCCTGCCTCAGCCTCCTGAGTAACTGGGACTGCAGGTGCCCGCCACCACACTGGGCTAACTTTTTGTATTTTAGTAGAGACAGGGTTTCACCATGTTGGCCAGGATGGTCTCATCGCCTGACCTCGTGATCCGTCCGCCTTGGCCTCCCAAAGTGCTGGGATTACAGGCATGAGCCACCGCGCCCGGCCGCACATTTCTTTTGAAGCTTAAAAGTTGATCAATTATGAAAGCAAGGTCAGTATTCAGCTAGAGGAGAAAAACGTATACATAAAATTTTTAGGCACTTAAGCATATATCACTAATTGAAACTGTCCAGATAAATTTTATAATGAAGTGGTCAATAATTCATAGAAAAAAATAGCTGTTATTACCTGTTGTGAAATACCTGAGTTTATGTCTCAAACTTTTGTTTTTGTTCCATAGGCCTTACTTTTTCCTTTTTTAAAATGTGTACTACGTGGTTCCTTCAACCTCCTCATTCACTCAGCCTCTGCCTTTGGAAATGCTTCTGTCTTCACTGTGACATAGTTTGCAAAGGGGGTTTACAGATTCCATATAGAGGGAGCTGAGGCTTCTAAAATGTTTCTACCCTTTATAATTAAGTTCACTTTCCTTGTTGATAAGTGGGATTTATTTACAAAGGACATAATTTTTAAATTGAGATATAATTTATATGTAACAAACTGGACAAATCTTAACTGTTCTGTTCCATGAATTTGACAATTGCATATGCCCATGTCACTTTCATAAGGCAAGATATAGACCATTTCCATTTTTTCAGAAAGTTCCCTTCTGCCTTTCTCCAGCCAATTACCACCCCATACAACCTGAGGCAAACACTTTCCTATAGACCTGTTTTGTTTGCTGTTAAAATTTATATGGATGAAATCATATAGTTTTGCACTGTTACATCTAGTATCTTTTCTTCAACATGTTTTTAGATTAATTCATTTCCTGCATGAATCATTAGCCCATTCCTTTTTGTTGCAGTCTGTTGTCATATAATTTGTCCATTTACTTTCTTATTGATGGACGTTTAGGTTGCTTCCAGTTTTTGACAATGATGAATAAAACATCTATGAACATATGTTGGCAAATATTTGTATGAAAATGTGCTTTTATTCTTAGTAAATACTGAGGCGTATAATTTCTAGATTGTACAGATTCATGTTTAAATTTCCTAGAAACTGTCAAATTATTTTCCATATTGATTACATGACTTTTTACTCCTGCTCCTAGTAATTTCAGTTCCAGTTCCTCCTCCAACGCGTGATATTGCCAATCTTTTCCATTTAGCTATTTTAGTGGGTATGAAGTGGTATCTCATTGTGGTTTTAATTGGCATTTGCCTGATGACTAATTATGTTGAGCACATTTTCCTGGGCTTACTGGCCATTCATCTGTCTTTATTTGAAAAAAAGAAGTATCCAAGTCTTTTGCCTATTTATTTAAAAATGTGTTCTATTTCTTGTTGAGTTCTTCATACATTGTGGATACAAGTGCTTTTATTGTATATAAGTGTTAAAGAGTTTATTAGTCTTTGGCTTAGACTAATAATTTCCTTAATAATACATTTTGTTGACAAAATTTTAATTCTGTTTAAGTCCAGTTTATCATTTTTTTTTCATTCGTGGTTAGATCCTCTTTTTAAAAAAACTGTAGTAAGAGCACTTAACATGAGATTTAACCTCTTAAATACTCTTAAATATACAGTACAGTATTTTTAACTATAGGGATAATATTGTACAGCAGCTCTCCAGAACTTACTCGTCTTTCATAATTGGGACTTTATACTAATTAATTAGCAACTCCTCATTTTTCCCTCTCCCCAGCTCCCAGCAATCACAAGTTTACTCTCTGATTCTATGAGTTTGACAATCCTAATTGGAATAATGCATCTTTCTGTGACTAGCTCATTTCACTCAGCATAATGTCTTCAAGTTTCATCTAGGCACATATTATGGGATTTCCTATTGTTTAAGGCTAAATAATATTCCATTTTATATGCTACATTTTCTTTATCCACTCATATACTGATGAATGTTTAGGTTGTCTCCACATCTTGGCCATTATGAATAGTGCTGCAAGGAATGTTGCAGTGCTAATATCTCTTAGCAATCCTGCTCTGTTATTTTGGATAAATGCCCAAAAGTGTGATTTTTTGTATCCTATGGTAGTTCTATTTTTAATTTTTTGAAGAAAGGTCTGGGAAAAGTCTGCCAACTCTTGGATTTTTTATTTTGGTTTATTAAACTCAGTTTCCTGATGAGTTTAACAAAACTATTATTTTATAGTGTGCCTGACTTCTCAGTGTTAGAATGGGGGTAACAGTCTCTAGCAACTTTTAATATTTTAAGCAGAAGCAGAAGTATTACATATTTAAGTGATTTCTTTTAGCATTTTTGCTACTATCCATACATTTGCGTTTTCATCTCTACCTCTTTCACTTCCTTTTCTCTGGAATTTACGTATCAAAGTATGCTGCACTCTGCTGATGCTCTTCACATGGTTTCTCCCTTTCTGTCATATTCCTGTCCTCTCTTTTTTACTATTATGTGCACTCACACAGTAGTTGTTCTATATCATTTCTTCAAAAACTTATGTTTGCTTTCTGTTTGGGACTCTCACAACAGAGGAAAGAATAAGCACTGACACTTTCCACAAGGAAATAATGATGTTTGCATGGAGAAAGACTGACTTTTTGATGTTAGAAACGAAAGTAAGTTTAATTATAAATTTTTTAAAAAATAAACTTTGGTCATGAAACTAAAAGGAACTAGAAGAAAATGTAGGGGAAAAGTTCTGTGACATTGGTCTGGGCACAGATATTTTGACTATGACCCCCAAAACATAGGCAACAAAGGTAAAAATAAACAAATGTGATTGCATCAAATGGAAAGGCTTCTACCCATAAAAGGAAGCAATTAATAGCGTGAAGAGACAACCAATGAATTGGAAGCATTTGCAAACCATATATCTGATAAGGGGATAATACCCAAATATGTATGTAACTCAACTCAATAATGAGAAAACAACTCAATTAGAAAATTGGCAAAGGACCTGCATAAACATTCCTCAAAAGAAAATATACAAATGGCCAACAGGTATACAAAAAAAAAAAAAAAAATGCTAATCATCACAAATCATCAGGGAAATGCAAATTTAAACCATAATGAGATATCACCTCACACTTGTTAGAATGGCTATTGTCAAAAAGACAAAAATGAACGAGTGTCAGCAAGGGTATAAAGAAAAGTGATCCTTTGAATACTGTTGGTAGGAATGTAAATTGGTACAATCATTACAGAAAAAAACACTAAGGAGGTTTCTCATAAACCACATGATCTACTGCCATATGATCCAGAAATCCCACTTCTGGGTATTGTTAAAAGAAAAACTTCAGCCAAATTAAATTTAAAGGAGCTTAATTGAGCAATGAAAGATTCAGAATCAGGCAGCCCCCAGAATCACAGCAGATTCAGAGATTCCAGTGCAACCACATGGTGGAAAAAAGTTTATAGACAAGAAAAGGGAGGTGGTGTACAGAAAACAGAAGTGAGGTACAGGAACAACTGGATTGGTTGCAGATTGGCGTTTGCTTTATTTGAACACAGATTGAACACTCAGCATTGTATGATTGGTTGAAGTATGGCTGCTGGGATTGGCCAAGACTCAGCTATTGTTGTAGACACATACTCCTAAGTTTTCAGTCTTGGCGATTAAGTTAGGTTGCAGTTCATCCACAAGGACTCAAATATAGAAGGACAGAGTTCTTCTCAGGCCATATTTAGTTCTTCTCAGGCCATATTTGCTTTAACAATTTCTCCTTTTTGGTCATTTTCTCAATTTTGAGAGATTGATCAAAACTTTAGTCATTAATGTCACGATTATCATCGTAAACCCACTCATAAACAGTAGACCAGTGAGTTTTGCAAAGGTAGGAGCAAGGACTTGAATAGAGGATAACTCCTTATGCCGAAGCATCCTGTTTACAGGAGAAAAACCAAACCTGGTCTGTTCTAGGTTCTATGTGTCTCCTTAAAATCTTACTTTGATTATGTTATATTTAGCATAAGTGACTCTATTTTGGTTTGGTTTGGTCTGTTGAGTCCTAGTGCATGAGTTCAGTCCAAAACAATGGACTCTCATACTTTTTTTTTTTTTTTAATTCCCCCTTTTCGGTCAGGTTTTCACTTAGATGAGAGTGTGACCAAAACTCAGGGCCTTCACACCACTCTCAGTTACCATCATTTGGGGTTTTCAGCCTCGGCATGCCATTCATAAGTTAAATGTCATCATGGTCATACATTTCTTTCAGCTCTTGTCATTCCAGTTGGAAAGAGACCATTTGACATTTTAGAGATGGGTGCATATAAACATTTGAAATAAATTTGAGAGAATACAGGGAGATTATTTTTACAACTATCAAGAGTAATAATCTGAGAATATCAGAGAAAGACTGCCTTTGACATCCATACTACAGCAAAACTTCAGGGTAATACTAAGAGTTTGGAGTATGCTCCTTACCCAGGGTCCCCAAAAAACAAACCACCTAAAACCAGATAAAGAATGATGTAGATAGTCTACTCGCTTAACTTAGTGGCCTTTTTGTTAATCTCCTACAGCTGAATTGCTATAATACCCAATGTTTTCTCCATAGGTCATAATTGTCAGCAGCTGCACAGATAGTTTTTTGTTTAGCCAACTCTATTATTTAGCATAACTTTGACAGGAGAATTTAAAGTCTGTTGTGTAACTATAGCCTTTACAGTAGAATCTGCTATAGAGCCTGTTGTTAGGGATACATTTCTAATCATTGCCTCTTTTACTCCAACCATGGAAAATAGACCTAACAAATGATGCCCTTCTAGAAGAGTGAAAGCCTCCTGGCAATGTTCTTTTTAACTCATGATGTGGGTTAGGAGGAGTGAACCAATGTTCCGTTTCTGACTGTGATTATGAGGCAACATATGTACCATTAAAGTTTCTCATCTATATTGGGCCTTCATCTTTATCAAAGTATAAGGTTATCGATTTATAAGGCTGGCTACAAAATCCTTCACAAATAAAAGTATAGCCCATAAGTGCACATAACAGATTCCCTTTTCATTTCTGTTGTTCATAGAGGCATAAACAAGGAAAGAATATTCAAAGATAAGAGTCTTATGATAGTAGAAGTCTTTATCCATGATCTTGGGAAAAACTGTTCACATCAGGGATGCCATCTTTTTCCGGGAAGAAACTTTCCTGGTTAGCTTTAACTAAGGAGGTTCCAGTGGGTATACAGTGCCAACAGTACGGAGGGACCATTCTCAGTTGTGAGATTATAAATCCAAGGTTCATAGTCCTGCAGTTTTGCTGTAGTGTGGATGTCAAAGGCAGTCTTTCTCTGATATTCTCAGAAGATTCGGTCTTTGGGTTCTAGATTGTGAAGGGGTTGACTGTCCTCGGTGAACCATAAAAAGCTTTCTTTTCCTGCTGAAAATACACTGTAGCATAATAATATACTTTTATAACATCAGCCCTCTACCATGGGAAAGCTTTTATACAATCAGAAAACATGCATTGAAAATGACAATTGAATAAAATTCCTTTATAAAATGTTTAAATGGCCCAACAGGCAACCAAATGTACCTGAAGCTTTGATTGTTTTCTCAGGAATATGGGTTGACAAACCAAACATTGGTTATAAACTGTTTTAGGAATTTATAAGTCACTACACCAATATATTCAATTTGGATTATTTTTTCTGTGATGAGTCATGGAATACAATACAGACCTTTTTTTTTCTTTTGAGACGGAGTCTCGCTTTGTCACCCAGACTGGAACGCAGTGGTGCGATTTCGGCTCACTGCAAGCTCCGCCTCACTGATAGAGGGAAGACTTAGCTTTCCAAACTCTTGTCTTTCCCTTCTTTTTCTGATAGTTTATTCAAAAGGAAACAAAATTTTTATTATCTTCTAATACTACATGAAAACCTTGTTCAAGAGAAAAGCCAAATTTCACCCTTGCATTAGTCCACTCTTAATAGCATCCCCAATTTTTAATAAAGCCTTATAGATAAAATGTATCAGTCTTAATCAGTTTGACCATATGGTGAGATTCTCATAAACATTTTATAATTCTTTATAATTCTTGTGAAGGAGCAGATCAGTGCTCTAAAAAAGGTCTGTTTTGCTTTTATTCCAATGTTCAATTTACAGAAAAACTTAATACCCCTTTAACTTTACCCAGTGTCCTCATAGGGTTTCTTTTTACAAGATTAATTTTTACAAACCTTTTACAACTTGTTCAGACTTTTAACATTATCTTATCTAATTTAAAAGAATCCCTTCATCCTCTAAACTAGGTAAAATTTACATCCCCATGCCTTTTATAATCTTTTACCAAAACACATTTCACTCTCCTCAGACATCTTGCATGTAAAACTATGTTTTCGGTAGTCTCAATTACATGTTATCATGGTAACTCTTAGCAATTTTAATCTTGGTGAAAATCTCAAATTATTTTAATTATGTACTAGGTGCAGATAAGGTCTGACTCTTTCCAGCATAGTTAGGGATGTGGCTCTTCACATGTCCTCATGCCTTGTCTAGACTCCAAGGCTCCAAAGTAAGTAAATTGAACAATTTTCAAAAGTCAAAGATGCAGTTTATGATCTTAGGGCATTCAACAAACCTAATATCTGACCTGCTTAATTTAGACCAAATGACTTACTTTTGCTAACAATCTTTAAAACTTATTTCCCAAAGATTACTAAAGTCACATGAACTAAAAGGCATTATAGTTTTATTTTCTTTCAAAATATTTTATCTAAGTGCTTATTTTTCTTTAAGCCAATTAATTAGCTCTTTTATAGAAACATTATATACACAACACATATATAACTGCACAGAAAGAAGAAGAGCCAGTAGTTGTAAGATTTTCATTTACTAGTTTTAAGTTTCTTTCTTTTTTTTTTTTTTTTTTTGAGACAGAGTCTTGCTCTGTCACACAGGCTGGAGTGCAGTGGGGTGATCTTGGCTTACTGCAATCTCCACCTCCCAGCTTCAAGCAATTCTCCTACCTCAGCCTCACAAGTAGCTGGGATTATAGGCACCTGCCACCACGCCCGGCTAATTTTTGTGTTTTTAGTAGAGACGGGGTTTCACCATGTTGGCCAGGCTGGTCTTGAAATCCTGACCTTGTGTCCGCCCCGCTTAGCCTCCCCAAATCCTGCGATTATAGATTACAGGTGCGATTACGGACCTACCTCGCTGGGCCTCTAAGTTTCTTAATTGGATTACTGGCTTTAGGGTAGAGTCCTTGGAAACACAGGCTTAGGAAAATATGCAGTTTCTACAGCCTAATATAATAAGGCACAGCTGAAAGGCAAAACAGATCTCCAAAATTGAGGGCCTCAGTTTTACATTGTATCCTGGATCTCCAAAAGGAGAAGATAGTGCAATTCTTTTATTGTGCGTTTTACTGCATGGCAGCCAAAAGCCAATCAGCCCGCTTTTTATTAGCCCATCCCTAAATGTATATTTTCTACCTATTTATTGCACACTAAATTAAAACCCTCTCAAAATGCAAAGCAATCTCTAATACCTGCCAGAGTCAAAAACATCAGATAACTCAATACAAAACAGAACAGAGCCTTAGACTTTGAGAGGGATCCATTCACTTTCAATTCCTGGGGTTCCAGGAGGAAAACAGAGGTTTTTCCCAAAACGGGTTCTGTGGCTCCTCCTCTGTTTTTTCCTAAGGAGTCCCAGGCTACTAGAAGTTATCTTAGGGCCTCTCATGTGTACATTAAGAGTGGCAAGACAAAATGGAGAAAAATAATTTTGTCAACTGAGAAGAAAAAAAAGAAACCCTTTTTCCAGAAAAACAAGATCCAAGAAGAGAAAAANCTTTCAATTCCTGGGGTTCCATGAGGAAAACAGAGGTTTTTCCCAAAACGGGTTCTGTGGCTCCTCCTCTGTTTTTTCCTAAGGAGTCCCAGGCTACTAGAAGTTATCTTAGGGCCTCTCATGTGTACATTAAGAGTGGCAAGACAAAATGGAGAAAAATAATTTTGTCAACTGAGAAGAAAAAAAAGAAACCCTTTTTCCAGAAAAACAAGATCCAAGAAGAGAAAAAAAAAAAAAAGGCCTTTTAAATATATCTATCACTTGGATAGCCACTTCTAATCAAGCTGACTTTTGACCATAGCAGTCCTTTAAAAATGCTCTTAAATTTCTTATTGCCTAGCTTTAGCCTTGCCAAGTGGCCAATATTCCTTGATTTTTAGACTTGCAGGTGAAACCAACAAGCCTCAACTGAGGTTATAACTTAACCACACATATGCAAGGTATTTTCAAAGAGATGGTAGGCATTTTTTATAAAATCTAGAATGTTTAGACGTAGCTCAGAGAAAGGAAGATTTAAGAAGAGAACTTGGAAGTTGTTCGTGGAGTGGGAAGACAATCAACAAATAATAAAGGTCACACTGATATTAACCAGATAGTGTTCATTCCCTAAGCCAGGACTGAACCTGGGCTGCTGTCGTAAAATGGCAGAGGCCAAGAGAAAGTACTGCCACTTGGTTACAATGTCATGCTCCCAAGGACATGACTGACCAGTTTGCTGGGCCATCTTGGACAGCGGGCTTATGGGGACCTAGGCCCACATTCTATCCTAAGGTGCCCCTCTTTATGATAGAACAATACAGAAAGACACACAAAGCACACCAGATTCACTACAGATTCAACATTACTTCATGAATCCTTTTTCCCATTAATCAAAACTTAACAGAGGATATAAACCGTGATTTTTACCATTCATTCAACCAGTTTGCACAAAGAGAGGCTAGAAATGTGACTGGTAAGAACTTTTACCTTTTTTTGGCATATCAGTTTTCTGGGTTCCCTTCCCTGAGTGGCCCTAGTGACCTAACCCTGCATGCCACGCTATATAACCTTGAGGGCCAACCACAACACAAAAGAAAATCTTTCTTTCTTTCTTTTTTTTTTTAATGCACTTCAGTACATTGTTGTTCATTTAAAATGTTCCACTGTAATTTATCGTTAGTAAGATTTTGCGCTTTCTGTAAGACTTTGCTGCCTCCTGGGCCTAATGTATACACCAGAGGAAATCAGTTTTTTAGAAATTAAGGACCCCATTTTATCTAAAATATTAGCTTTTCTCAGGTTCCCGTGATGACTTAGCCAATGATATTTCCTACATAAGCATGCAAGAAAATGAACAAAGGAGTAGAACACAAAATCCCCATGAATTTTAATGGACAAATTTTACAACCACTGCAATATTACCATTTACTACCAGTTTCTTTCTGACCCAGTCAGATGTAGGAGGCCTCTAACTGGATCTAAGCCAGTTAATTACCGGATCAAATCCCATCCTGGACCCAGTCCGCTTTCTGTCGTGACTTCCAAACTGGGTTTGGAACAGAAGTTTGCTCAAAGAAACTCAGAGAGCTCAAAACACAAACTCGTAGAGCTCTGAAATCCAAGAGAGAACTTACCCACAATCCCCAGCTGCCCTGAGAGATCAATGGAGACAAGTAGGTCCAGTAGGTACCTTGCTTGTTCACTCAGTGCTCCTGGGGGTCATTAGAAGGTCTACTCAGACCCCATTTCTGACACCATCTATTAAAAGAAGAACTTCAGCCGATTTAAATTTAAAGGAGTTTAATTGAGCAAGGAATGATTCACGAATCGGGCAGCCCCTGGAATCACAGTAGATTCAGAGATGCCAGTGCAGCCACGTGGTGGAAAGAGATTTATAGACAAAAAAAGGGATGTAGCATAGAGATATTGGAAGTGAGGTACAAAAACAGCTGAATTAGTTATAGCTAGGCATTTGCCTTATTTGAGCACGGTTTGAATACTCAGCAGTGTTTAAGTGGTTGAAGTGGCTGCTGGGGTTGGCCAAGACTCAACTGTTGTTACAGGTGCATACTCCTAAGTTAGGTTTTCAGTCCTGTCTACCTATTAAGTTAGGTGGCAGTTCATCCACAAGGACTCAAATATAGAAGCATGGAGTCCTTCTCAGACCATAGTTAGTTTGCTTTAATAGTATATATACAAAGAAATTCAAACCAGTATATTGAGGAAGTATCTGTACTCCCATGCTCATTGTACCATTATCACCATTGATTATTCACAATAGCTTAGATATGGTAGCAACCTAAGAGTTCATCAATGGATGAATGGATAAAATAAATGTGGTGTATGTACACAATGGAATACTATTCATCTCTAAAAAAGAAAATTGTCTTCTGTGACAACAAGGATGAACCTGGAATATGTTATGTTAAATAAGGCAGGCACAGAAAGACACATACTACATGGTCTCACTTATATGCAGAATTTTAAAAAGCTGAACTCGTAGAAGCAGAGAAGATAGTGTTTTTCAGACACTGGGGGAAGAAAGTGCAGAGAAGGGGAGATGCTGATCAAAGGGATAAGCCTTAGTGATCTGTTGCACAGAATGGTGACTATAATTAGTAATAATGCATGGTATATTTCAAAGTTGCTAAAAGAGAAGATTTTAAATATTCTCACTACAAAAAAGTAACAACTATGTGAGATGATTATTTGTTAATTATTTTGACTTAATTATTCCACAATGTGAACATATATCAAAACATCACATAGTAGTATATAATTTGTCAATTAACAGTAAAATTTTAAAAAAAGAACATAATTTACTTTCAAAAGTCAATAAATAAAAAAATAAACAAATAAAATCTCTTGGCTGTGGCAGAATGGATGCTTGACTGAGAGGTATCTCATTCTTATTTTATGAAGGCAAACCAAATTGTAGTTTTAGTACTTTCGCACTTACATGTCTACAAATGTGTAAATTACAGAAAAATTGCTTAATGTAGCTTAAAATGACAATATCCAGAATTAGTTTTCTCTTTTTCAATTAAATATAATGGTTCAGTAAGACCACTTCCTGTTCTGTATTCAGAGGTGGACAAGTTATTATAAATAATCACTAGATAGAGAAGCATACGCTACCCTGTTTTTCTGTAATGGAATGCTGGCCTAAGTTCATACTGAGCTCTACCTCCACTGAGCATTCAAGAATGGCTTTTTTTTTTTTTAAAGCTCAATATCACTGATCATTAGAGAATACAAATCAAAATCACAATGAGATACCATCTCACACCAGTCAGAATGGCTATAATTGAAAAGTCAAAAACAACATGCTGGCAAAGTTGCAGAGAAAAAAGAACGCTTATACACTGTTAGTGGAAGTGTAAATTAGTTCAACCATTGTGGAGGACAGTGTGGTGATTCCTCAACAGAAATACCATTCGAGCCAACAATCCTGTTACTGTGTATATACCCAAAGAAATATAAATTGTTATATCATAAGAACACATGCATGCATGTGTTCATTGCAGCACTATTCACAATAGCAAAGACATGGAATCAACTTAAATGCCCATCAACCATACACTGGATAAAAAAAGGTGATACATATACACCGTGGAATATTATGCAGCCATAAAAAAGAATGAGGCCATGTCCTTTGCAGGAACTTGTATATAGCCAGAGGCCATTATCCTTAGTAAACTAACACAGGAACAGAAAACCAAATACTGCATGGTTGAGGGTGGGAAGAGGGAGAGGATCAGAAAAAATAACTATTGGGTACTAGGCTTAATACCTGGGTGACAAAATAATCTGTACAACAAACCCCCATGACACCAGTTTAACTATATAGCAAACCTGCATGTGTAAGCCCTGAACTTAAAAGTTAAATAAAAATAAAGGGCATTATAATCAAGAGATATATAGTCATGCACTGCATAATGATGTTTTGATCAATGATGGACTGCATCTACAATGGTGATTCCATAAGATCAATGGTGATCCTGTAAGACTCTAGTACTATAGGTGTGCTGTATCTTTTCTGTATTTAGATATGTTTAGATGTACAAATACTTACCATTGTGTTACAACTGCCTGCAGTATTCAGTACAGTCACATGCTGTACAGGTTTGAAGCCAAGGGGTGATAGGTTATTTCATGCAACCTAAGTGTGTAGTAGGCAGTACTATCTAGGTTTGTGTAAGTACACTCTACAAAGTTCACACAATGACAAAATCTCCTAATGACACATTTCTCAGAGCCTATCCCCATCATTATGCAATGCATGACTGTAATTCATTGGAATGTAATTTAATGAAGCTGTTACAATCTAATTGAGTTAATACTTGTTTTTTTCTAAAGTATTTCTTTTGTCTTAACCCACATGTACTTGAATTCTTGAACATTTTTAGAAGTTATGTCAGATTGGAAACTTACTGATCACACTTTGCTTCCCAAGATGGCCAACTCATCCAGAATTTGAGTATAGGTGGATCTTGAGGTCCTCAGAGCTGAGACAACTTGAGACAACTTGCTCAGACACCTGTTCAAATGTCTGTGGGATGGTTGACAAAGTGCAAGACATCACATGAGCTTCTTGACAGCTGCACGATGATAACATAATGAGACACAGAACAGTTTTCTTGTGAAATAGCTGGACATGCAGAGAGGTCACATGAATAAGATCACACCTGCGTTCTCCCCACCCAGATATTATTCAAAGCAAAAAACATCATAAATAAAGTCAAGGTCCTCTATGTTCCCCTTCTCAATCTCCTCCTTTCCCTCCTGCCTGTGCAACCACTGTTACAAATATTAATGATTATCCTTGTAGCTTATATTTCTGAAATATTACTATACATGTCCAAAACAATAGATATGTTTTCTGGTAAAATATGACTTTTTAAAATCTTATCAGTGTTTGAATAGTGAGCAGTTTCATTTTTAAACATCATGGGATACTATTGAGAAGAGTGGTTGAGTGAGTTGCAAGGCAAATATAGTTTGAGCCTATTGAGTCCACAGATTGGAATTTTGACATGTCCACATAAATCTGTTTTGATGGATGTCTGCTCAGAAGATGTTAGGAAACTCATTATAAGGAAGTAGAAATTTAGGCAGTTACATTTGACCCACAGCCTCATAGCCTAGGTGGTAAGCAGTTATTTCTTTCAAGCACCTTTCATGAGTATTGTAATAGAAATCTGTGAAACACTGGTACATGAGCAGTATGACTGTGACTATATTGAGAAGAAAAGAAAGCTTCTGAAGTGTATTTTATTAAGACCAGGTAGGTTTAATACCAGAACCTGATCATGTTTTTTTTTAAAAAAGCTGTAAGTAAATTTCAATTAAAAACATAGGTGCAAAGATTATAAATTTAACAGTATTCAGTATGATTAATCTATGAAAAAAATTATACTCAGACCAAGTAATGTTTAATTCAGGAAGGCAAGAGTGGCTTAATATCAGTACATCTATCAACACAATCCATTCTGTTAATAACTAAAGGAGAAAACTCATTGCTAAGAGGCATTTAATAAATCTCATGGCCACACTTACTAGAAAAAGAGAAATATAAGAATATAATAAAAATAGGTCCTTAAAAGGGAATATAAATATTCTAAACAATTAAATACTAAAATTATTTCTGCCAGACACTAAGTTAACCACTATCATCATTATTATTCAATATTTTCTTGGACTCTGTAGGAAAGACAATGAGAAAATTATTTGAAGTTTGGGAGGTAGTACACAAAATTATTTCTCTGGTATGACTGAAATATCTAGACAGCCCAAGACTGCTTGGTAATAAAGACCTAGACCTAGATATGGTCATTTAATAAGTTTTTGTTACAGGTAAATGTATATTGTAATCATGCCTACTCAAGTAGTGTTGTGTTGTGTGCATGATAATAATAAACAAATATATAACCTATATATTATTTATTTTTATTTTTTTTTTTTTTTTGAGACGGCGTCTCATGTCATTCCAGGTGAGATGTAATGCCGCCAACTCAGCTCACTGCAACCTCTGTCTCCTGGGTTCAAGTGATTCTCCTGCCTCAGCCTGCTGAGTAGCTGGGACTATAGTAACTTGCCACTATGTCCAGCTAATTGTTGTGTTTTCAGTAGAGCCAGGCTGTTCTTGAACGCCTGATCTCAGGTGATCCACCTGCCTTGGCCTCTCAAAGTATTGCAATTACAAGTGTAAACCACTGCGCCCAGCTGAAAAGTATAAAATATTATTGGACAATATCCAGTAAGATCTATACAAATGGGAATACTTATCTACGGAAAGAAAAGTACAAATAGAAACTGTCCCAAACTCAATGTGTAAATTTATCATAATTTTAAATAAAATCTCAAAAATATTTTTTATGGAGAGGAACGTTTGGGATTAGATACATTTTTTTTTCTTTAAAATCATGGGTAAATATCAATATCCAAGGATAGCCAAGGAATTTAAAAAATAGTAGTAAGACTTTCCTGATCAGGCATTGAAACATAACATAAAACTACAATCAAATCTGCATAGTTTTTTAAAATTGTAACAGACAAAAGAAGAGTGAGGAAAATATTGAATCCTGAAGCAGACTGCAAGATTCATGATAATTAACTATGATTTTGATGGTTTTAGTTAATAGGTAAAGAATATGTTGTTTAAGAAAAAAAGTGCAGGTAAAATGACTATCAATCTAGAAGAAAATAATATTACAGTTTATTATATTCTATGTGTAAAAATGCACTTCATTTGGATTATTTAAGTGTAGAAAATTAGACTACATTAAACCTTCTGCAAGTTAATCTGAAAGACTATTTATTTGTACAATCTA
Source organism: Rhinopithecus bieti (assembly GCF_001698545.2). Lineage (NCBI taxonomy): Eukaryota > Metazoa > Chordata > Mammalia > Primates > Cercopithecidae > Rhinopithecus > Rhinopithecus bieti. The sequence goes on from NW_016803176.1 coordinate 192,900, forward strand.
GAGGCAAGGAGTAGGGAAAGTTTTCTTCAGAAGTCCAGAAAAGACATATATGGTAATTTATGACTGTATCATAATCTAAACATTTTTTATAGGAACATATGGCATAAATAAGATGAAAATTAGATATGAAAAATTATTTGCAATTTAGAGGCTAGTGGGTTAATCTCTATAATACATAGAGAGTTCTGATTTCAGAATGGTCAAAAATTGAGCAAAGGGTTTGAGGAAGCTCTCTTTAGTAAAACAAATCCAAATCAGTAAAATAAAAACAAGAAACATGAAAAAAATGCTTTGTCTTTTCTTAGAAACACAAAATTAAAATAGCAATGTGATTGTCAATTTTCACTCGTAGGACTGGCAAGAATTTTAAAAACCATTGCTGGCAGGATGTGAGAAAAAGTGTACTCTCATACATTGCTGACTGATTGTAAATTTTTGCATCCTTTAAAAAAATCTACCGGCAAGTATTCAAATGAAAATAAGTGTACATTTTGATCCAGCAATGTTACTCTTAATTTTGAACCTCATAGAGATAAAACACCAGGACTTAAAGATATATGGAAAATGGTGGTTGAGCATTGCTTATAATGGTGAAAAATTAGAAAGAATGAAGGCTTATCAGTAGGGGAATGTGTGAATAAATTGCGATGCATCCACATGAGGTGATATAGTGAAGCCTTACAAAAAAAGAAGGATGTAATAATTTGGAGCTCTAAAAGCAGACTTGGAAGAACCACAAAATATTGCATGGTTGGGAAAAGCAAGATGTTTCAGAAATAATATTTAACATAATTACACTTTTATAAAATTAATAATGAAAAATATATTTAGGTATGTTTATTTTTGTTTACACTTACATGATATATGTTATATGTGACTATTATGCATATGCAGAGAAATATGGGAGGATACATACAGTAGATGGAATAAGGAGGAGATGAGGAGGTGAGAGAAAAATAAAGAAAATATGAAATTAAATAATAGCATAATAAAACACTTATGTTAATAGCCTTTCTGAAAGATTTTATTATTTCTAATAAAATAAAATAAATATCACTTATAAAGAAGAGTGTCATTCCCATTACTTCCACACAAAATACATTGTCCTGAGAGAAGTGTCTCTTTTGCATCCTGAAGATTCAGTACATCAGGACTGCCACAGTTTCCTATGGGAGGCACCGTTTTGAGCAAGTGGCAGCCTGGAGAAATACTGATGGTGTGAGACAGGGCCATCAGTGCCTAGGGGTAAGTGAAGGGCCTGCTCAATATCTGTAGAGAATGAAGCAGCAGCTGAAAATATCACCAAGGTGGGTCAGAGCAGAAGAGGAAGAAAGTGACTGCCTTTTGCAATACTTGATGAAGCCCTTGGGAACTCCTTGAAATAACTAGGGGAAACTTTAAAGGGAACGCTAAGATCTGCAACAGCATGGAGGAGCATGATTCTTTGCCATGTTTCAGTCAGTAAACAGGATAAGTAATTCATGCTTCACAGTGGATCTAGGAGCACTTATCTTTCTACCTGCTAAACACCAGTCAAATGATCTGATAACTGATCACTGGGATTTGTGAGTGAAACTGGGACCCTGAACTTAGAGTTTATTTCTGCCTCAAGGAATTTCCCTGGACTCTGAGATATTTCTTTCTTTCTTATGACTTTCAAGTACTCTGCAGTTGTCACCATTTGTCTAGTGGCTTTAGGCCTCCAGCGCCTGGCTGGCCAGCTCTGCCCGGTCTTGCCTACACAGTAGAGTTCCTGGCACAGCTGTGAGTGCAGGTGGATGCATATGAACCCTCAGTTTGATGGTTGTGATCCCTAACACGGTGCCCGACGTGGACACTGAGGACACGTGTCTTGCATAGCTTCCCATTACTGCTTGGCTTTGCCAAGCTGATATGTGATATATTGCCAAAATATTTCTTCTGACAAGAAAAGAGCAGAAACTCGTTATTTATAAGTAATATAAAATGTTAGTCTGCTTTGGCTAGGAATAGCTTTTAATTACTGTAAGGTTTTATAGGCTGCACAGCAGGAACAAAAGGAAGTTTTAAAGAAACGCAGGCTTTCTTTGGAGTCATGTGAATGGAATGATAATTGCAACTAGGTTGGGGTTGGTATTTAAATTCATGTGAAAATTATTTATAAACTTACTGAAAAGTTATGTGTACCAAGGCAGAAGGTGATGTCACTTGCTGAAAAATGTTAGGGGACATCTGTTTCCACATCAGAAAGAATTTCTTCTTATATTGCCATGAGCCTGATTCCTTCAGTTTCATGGCATTAAGTAAAGCTGTCTTTGAAGATGTGCTCATTGAGAACGGAGCTAAATGCTGAGGTTGTAGCTGCTCACTATACCATGTCCTAAGGAATTCATTGTGTGAATTCACAAGGATGTTGGTCTTTCTTATAAACTTTGGTAATGATGATAGAGACAGCAGCTTTTGGAAAGCCCTAGACAGATTTGTATAAGATGATATGGGGCCTATAGAGATATTTAAATTTTATATAATATACTGATTTTTTTTAATTGCCATTTTGGGTTTTTTTGAAAAGGGTACTGATAAGTCATATTGGCATTTTGGAATGTGAGGAAGCAGCTTCCTAAGAAAATATTAATTGGCTGGGATTTAAGTATAAACAAGAGCTCACTCACCACAACCCCCCAACCCCCTACCCCGCTCAGGGAGTTTGAAACATATGTTAGCACTACTACATTTGCTTCTCATTTTTGAATTTAAGTTGAGGAATAGTGAAATGTGCATAGCTGCTTGTTGTGGCTTCATAGCAACAAGGGTAGCAGGGCCTCGTGTTGGAAACTCTAGGCATGTGGTTATATATTCACACATACACACCCGTTTAATTATAAGCATGTACATTGAGTGATATTCACAAAGTTGTATGTATATGTACATTAGGTAAGGCTTGAAACTTTAAATCCTAGGCTCAAGTTCATTTGTAGTTGAGAAAAGCCAAAATAGTCCTAGGGCAATGATAATATTCAGAGAAATATTCTCCTTTCTATAGAGTGAAACTTTTCAATTAATGTAGGCTTAAAGACAGGAACATGTCTTTCAGATTCTGTTTTATCGCCTTCCCATTCTGCCTTCCTTAGCATACATGTGCAATAAATAGTTGCTTGCCCTTGGCATTAGTTTGACTTTGAACTTGCAACCTACACAAGTGTCTGAGAAAAGATAATACCAAACTGGAAATGAGCTATTACAATAGACTGTAAGAGGCACTTGGAAACCCCACCAATGGGTGCCCGAGCAAGGTTTTTAAACACCTTTGTGGAAAAATCAGGCTCACCTAGTGTTGGAAACAGCTGTACCTAAGGGTCAATGCTGCAATTCTGTTCACTCACAGATTCCTTCTCAATCGTGATGGCACACTGAGAGAACATAAAATTTAGAGCCAGAAGTTCTAGTCTCAGATCGGCTGCTTACTATGTGACTTTGGACAAGTTATCTTTTTTGAGTCCCAGTTTCTCCAGCTCTAAAATGGAGACTTCAGTACCTGCTCTGCCGACTACTGGAAGGAAAATAAGACACACATGTAAAAGTACTTTGGAAACAGGAAATACAATAGTAGTGCCATTATCAGCATTGTTTACTACAGATATTTTTCTTCAACTCAGGGATTCTTTCCTAGTGACACTGTGTGTTTCCAAGATAAGATTTAGCAGTTTGATGGTATCCGACTCCAAAAGGCTCCTTATGTTCTCACTGTATTGATCAGGCTGGATGTGTTACATATGTTTTTGTCAGGGGACTTGTGGCTGGTTACAGAGCCTATGCTGGTACACCAGGGTTGTTTGAGTGTGAAATCTATGAAGAATAATGAATAAGTACTTACTTTCTCTGTATTTATTTTAGTATTTAATTACTCTAGTACTCTGCATTCTGATAGTCTGCATTCATTTCTTGAGTATTTCTTTTGAAAAGAGGAGAGCAACTGAAAAACATGATTACTGCATATGAATGCTCATATTTTCCATCATAATAACATCATTTTGATACCTGATTCTCATATCTGCCTACATTACGGATGGCAATGTGCCTATGCTGTGTCTTCTGGAGCCACACGTAAGAAAGAATAAGAGAGAAAAACCCCTCTTCTTCCAGATTCACTTTCGAAATCATACTTATTTAAGCAGCATGTCACCTTGTCCCTCTTTTTCACTCTTCTGACTCTGGGTCGTTATCCAGTTTGATATTTGAGACATCATTCAAACTGCTCCAAATGAAAGGCTTTTGTAGTATTTTTTGACCTTGGACATGGCAGAAGGTAAAAGCAGCAGATTAGATTTTTTTTTTTTTCACTTTCCTCACAATCCTGCTTTGCTTTCTTCTAAGACATTTGTCAGAAAAAAAAGATCAGGAAAATGTTTCTTCACTAGCCTGAAATTTACGAATTTCAGGAAAAAATCATGAAATGTACCAATGTTTAACCAGGTTAGATTTTTTGGAGCCACCTAAAATTTGTTTAAAAATTTTTTTTTTCCTGTGGGAAAAAATAATTTAACCAGTTGGACTCTTGGAAACATTAAAGATGAAATTGAATTAAGACTTAAGTGCCATTACTTAAACATCAAATAGGAGTATAAGTGGTGTTAATGCACGAAAAGTTAAAGGAAATGGTAATGTAACATAACTGTACATAGCACTTGCAGCAGTGTTAATTCTATTTGTGACATTACAGAAAATAGAGAACAAGTAATGATTTAAAACTTCATTAATTATAAATAATTTGTATGGCGAACACCACATTTGATCCTCAATCGGGACCCTGTTGTATTACCATGTAGATTAGGGAACTGGAAACTGAATTTGAGGAATTCGCTCAAAATCAGATTGAAATGTGGGCCAGACTCAAAGTTTTCTGCCGTGAATTCATTGAACTATAGGAAGTTTTTCAGGAACAGTATTAAGGTACATAACTCCATTAATAATATGAGTTTGGTGATGATTTCCTCTTAACGAATTGTTGATGATAACTATACTTGTAGATGTGGCTAAGAGCTTCTTTTTAAAGTTGAATTTCTTAAGGAGGGAAAGGGACTCACTGTTTGAAGTGTCCACAGGTATCTAGAGTAACCGTGTTAGATAATGCATCAAGCTCAGAGAATCAGTGGATCTGAAAACACATGCCAAATGCTCTGATGAGCTTTCAATTGTTTTGATAGCACTACCTTGCATTGCTGTGTAATAGCTATCATCATTACAAGAAGTCAGTGTTATTTAGTGCCTGTTTTAGGTTAGCTGGGTTATATATGTGACTTCAGTGCAGAAGAACTGACATCTGAGAGGAGCAGACCCATGTTATCAAGTTATCATGAGGTCTTATCCCAGGATGCTGATAATATCAAGATGAAAATAGTCAAGTAGGAAGAAGAAATATATATCTTCATGCTATTTTCACTAATTGAAAGTTCCTAGAAATTATATTTGCTACTCTAGGGTTCAATTGTGTCACAATTTATTAACTTACTTAAATATTTCAATACTTATTCCATATAAAATGCTACCATGTATTAAGAAAGTATAAAGAAATGACATATACACAGGCCTCTTTATATCAATTTATTTTCATTATAATAAATTTGACATGCAGATTTGACATCCATGTGGAAATATCAAAGCAATAATTTGGAAATAGATGAATGGAATGAAGATATAGTGACAAGATTTGTATTGTCTAGAGACATCTGTCTAGTAGTAGCTTAAATGATTAGGCTTTATTTTTTCCCTTGTGCAGCAAAAAGTCCAGGAGTAGGCACTTGCTGTTACTGGGTCAGATTCCTAATGATATTATCAAAGGCCTGGGATTTTTCTCTTTCCACTTTACTACCCTTATCATCTTGACCTTTAGTTCACATGCTTGTCTCTCATTGCATGGTTACGAGAAAAATGCAAAAGTTCTAAGGCCTTACATTTACTTTATAAGCCAGGAAGCAAAGGGGAAAGGAGTAGTACCTCTGATTTTGTCCCTTTTATTCAACAAAGTACACCTGTCCTAGACTTTTTTCTCTAATTTTGTTGGCCAAAATTGTGTCCCATGGCTACCAATAATACAAGGAAAGCTGATAAAGCAAGTATCTGTACTTCCAAACTTCTTAGAGTGGGATGTGCAAAAAAGAAGCTGGTTGGAAATGACTTTTTTTATTAAGCACATAACCACAGGGTTTGGAATAAAGATTTGGATGGCATCCTTGCAGAAGTGATCTTTGAAAATTACTCAAGAAATAAAAATTGAAGGAGAAAATGATCAAAGTTAGAACCTTGAGAAATACTGACACTGACATATGGAGAATGAAAAGATCAGCTTTCAGTTAAAAGATTAAGAGTAGTGAGAAAAAAAAGGGCAGGGAGAGGGAAGCGAGTAGTGCAGTGTCCTGAAAAACAAATTATGGAAGCATTTTACGACAAAGAGGAAGGTTGGTCAGTGTTGACTAGCTCCACAGAGCTGTCGAGGAAGATGAAAAAAATTGATTTATTGATTGGGAGGTTACTGGCCTTTCAGAAAATAGGTGCTGAAAAGAGATTAAAATCTGAGAGATTAAGGAGTGAGTCATTAGACCATATACGATGGGTAGCAAAAAGAAGGGAGAGAAAAGGAGTGTGAATGAACACACAGAAAGGTTGTATTAGTTTAGGGTGTATAAGTGAGGGTTTCAGAACAGAGAGCTGGAGATTTCTTGGTAATCGTTCCTACCTTTCCAAGAAGTCACAGCTTTTGCTTTTTAAGTTTAGATTATAAAATTTCTACAGTGTTATATATTATATACATTACAGTTCCTTCCTTGGATCAATTTACCAAATGAGAAATAATAAAATGCCTCTCTTAGACCTGCCTCATTGAATAAAAAATAGAATTGATAATTATTTCTCATGACGTATTTGGAGATTCTGGTTGGGAGTAAATTGTGTTATATGAAGATCACCAGTAATGTGACTTCCTTAAGAAACATAAAGAAATTAGTATTGTCTAGTCATTTCTTAACGTTAATAACAATATCAATAAAAAAGATTTTGATGAGCTTGACAAAACTGAAAGATCCAAAGTAAATATAATTTAAAAACTCTTGTAGAATAATGAAAGAATATATCTGAAATTATGTTCAATAATGGCATATATGCTGTTTCCCATACCATCTCAAAAATTTGCAATATGGAAAGCTCTCTCCCACTTCTCCCCTTCTAAAAATTCTTCTCTATTCTACATCTTCCAAAATGTTTACCTATCTGGGTAAGCTTTGCTGAGAAATCTAGATGACTGAAAAAAAAGTTATGAGAAAAAAATTACAGCATACAAAATGCATCTTTGCTTAGAACAATGGCCTCTGATTTTGTGGTTAAGAATGTGAACTGTGGCTCACCTGAATCAGGATTTACATCCAGGCCTCAACACTTACTAATTCTGTATTCATGGGCCAGTTACTTAACCTCTGGGAGCCTTACTTTACCTATCAATAAAATGGGGGATAATAAGAGTGTGTATTACATAGGGTGGTTCTAAGGACAAAATGAGATAATTGTTGTCTCATTTTATCTACAAATGTGTTCAAACACACCCTAAACTAAAACAACATTTCTGCATGTTCATTCACACTCCTTTTCCTTCTTTTTGCCACCGTTTTATATGGTCTAATCACTTAGACTCCTCAAGCTTCTAGTAGATTGCCTGTCATACAATGGCTGCTCAATGCATAATAGTTTATATCGCTGCTGTTCTTACTATTATTACATGATTTTTATTTATATTCCAGTACTATAATTAACTTTGGAAAAGTTGGTTTTTGTTTGTTTGCTTTAACAATAACCACAGGAAAGCTCTCAACTGGGAATATAGCCAAAGATAATATTTCCTAAATGACTATTTATGTTAAAAATGTTCTATATTTATATTTTAAATATGTACTTGTCTTCATCTGTATCATCACAGGAACAAACTCTTAATAACACTGCTCTGTATCAGACACATTTCTCTAGGCCTTACATATTTGCTCATTTAATCTTCACAAGAGTACTAAGACATAGATATTATTAGTGTCCTTCTCATTTTCTAGATGAGTCAATTGAGGCACAGAGAGGTGAAGTAGCTTTCCCAAAGTCACAAAACTATGAAGTAGAAGGTCCTGGATTTGAACCAGGCCATTGAGCTCCAGAGTCTGTGCTCTTCTTAATCAATACACTCTAAGATGGCTAGAAATAACATAGTAAATATTATTTCTTGTTCAGATACGTATTATATTTTGCAAGGAGTGTTTTTAATTACATATTTTAAGTCTCAAAGGGAGCAATTCCAACAATCTCATGAAAGCACACTTTTCTCTAAATATTTGAGATTTATAATGTTAGGTTGTCAGAACCTTAAAAGGTCAAATGTTGTTACTCTCTTCATCTCAAACACTTTCTGCTTTATGAAAGGGCACCAATCTATTCAATAAAGATGCAAAAATAGAATTTATGACACATACAGGACTTGGCTCTTCAATCAGAGCACTCTTTCCACTATGCTGCATAACATGGATTTGGATTTTCAAAATAGTCATTGTTAGAGCCTGCAGCTATTTGAGACTGATTTCTATTCTGGCATAGAATATAAATGATTCAGTTTAAAACCGTCTGTATTTCAAGTCCAGAAGAGAAGTGCACTACACACCCTTGTATGTGTGTATGTATGTATTGTGTCGACAGTTACAGAAGGTAGGTCACTAGTTCAAGGCCTAGATTGAGGTAAAATGTACTTAAACATGTGAATTCCTAATTGTGAGGCTATCAAGACAGCAGGAGTCAGTGTAATCAAGATGCTTGAGTTTGACTTCCAGTACTAGAAGACAGAGCTAATTACGTCTTCCTGGAGAGGAGACACTTCAGCTGATGATGGAAATGGAAAGGATGCCGTCAACCTTACTTTTTGCACTTGAGAATGTGTGAAGCTGCTCTGTCAGAGGCACACATTTCTACCAGCTGTCAGAAGTCGTACTGGAAATGAAATAAGACCTTAGGAAGGGAGACATGCCCATCACTGAAATGCTTCCCAACCCTCTCTATCTTTTCCATTGCAGAACCCAATGCATATGATATTTTCTGCCTTTATTTTTACCTCCTCTATGCATATAATAATTGTACTTATTTATGGGGTACATGTGATATTTTGGTACAGGCATAGAATGTGTAATGATCAAATCAAGGTATTTATAATATTCATCACTTCAAACATTTATCATTTCTTTGTGTGGGGAGCATTTCAAATCTCTTCTAGCTACTTTGAAATAAATGGTAAATGATTATTAACTATTGTGCTGTTGAAGACTATAACTAACTGATTCCTTCTATTTAACTGCATGTGTGTATCTATAAACCACCTCCCCTTCCCAGACTCTGGTAACCATTATTCTACTGTCTACCTCCATGAGACCTATATTTTATCACCCACAGAGGAGTGAGAACACATGATATTTGTCTTTCTTGCCTAGCTTATTTCACTTAACATAATGACCTCCAGTTCCATCCATGTTTCTGCAAATGAAAGGATTTTATTATTTTTAATAGATGAATAGTATTTCATTGTGTATATATACCACATTTTCTTTATCCATTCATCCACTAATGAACACTTACAATGGTTTCATTATTTTGGGTGTGAATAGTGCTGTGATAAACATGTGGATGCAGGTATTCCTTTGATATACTGATTTTCTTTCCTTTTGATAAATACTAACAATACGAACAATAGTTTTGTTTGAGAGACTTCCATACTGTTTACCATAATGGCTGTACTAATTTACATTCCCACCATAGTGTATAAGAGCTACCTTTCCTCATATCCTTGCCAGCATTTGTTATTTTTTGTCTTTTTGATCATACCCATTCTCACTGGGGTGAGATGATATCTCATTGTGGTTTTGATTTGCATTTCCCTGATAATTAGTGATGTTGAGCATTTTTTCACATACCTGTTGCAATTTGTCTTCTTTTGAGAGATGTCTTCTCAGATCCTTTGCCCACTTTTGAATAAAATTGTTTTCTGGTTTTTCTTTGTTTTGCTATTGAGTTGTTTGAACTCCTTATATATTCTGGATATTAGTCCCTTGTCAGATAAATAGTTTGCAAATATTTTCTTCCATTCTACAGGTTGCCTCTTCAATCTGTTTGTTATTTCCTTTGCTATGCAAAAACATTCTAGGTTAATATAGTTCCCTTTGTCTAATTTTGTTTGTATTGCCTGTGCTTTTGAAGTGTTAGCCATAAAATCTTTTCCTAGACCAATGTCTAGAAGTGTTTCCCCTGTGTTTTCTTCAATAGTTTCATAGTTTCAAGTCGTATGATTAAGTCTGTAATCCATTTTGAGTTGATTTATGTATATGATGAGAAATGAGGGTCTAGTTTCATTCTTCTACATTTGGATATCCAGTTCTCCCAGCTGTATTTATTGAAAAGGGTGTCCTTTCTCCAATATATATTCTTGGTACCTTTGTTGAAAATTAATTGCCTGTGAATTTATTTCTGGGCTCTCTCTTCTGTTCCATTGGTCTATGTGTCTTTTGCACCAATACCATGCTGTTTTGCTTACTATAACTTTGTAGTATATTTTTAACTCAGGTAGTGTGGTGCCTTCAGCTTTGTTCTCTTTGGTCAGTGTTGCATTGGCTGTTTGGGGTCTTTTGTGGTTTCATATGAATTTTAGGGTTTTTTTTTTTTCTTCTACTTCTATGAAGAGTGTCTTGGTATTTTGATAGGTATTATGTTGAATCTGTAGATTGCTTTGGGTAGTATGATTATTTTAGCAATATTCTTCTGATCCATGAGCACAGGATGTTTTTCCATTTGCTTGTGTCCTCTTCCTTCTTTTTCTTTGATGTTTTGCAATTTTCATCATGGAGGCCTTTCACTACCTTGGTTAAATTTATTCCTAAGTATCTTTTTGTTGTAGCTATTATAAATGGGATTGCCTTCTTGATTTCTTTTTCAGTTATTTTGTATAGAAATATTACTGATTTTTGTGTATTTTGTATCCTGCAACTTTGCTGAATTCATTTATTAGTTCTAAGATTTTTTTTGGTAGAGTCTTTAGATATTTCTATATATAAGATCATATCATCTACAAAGAGGGACAATTTGACTTCCTCTTTTCCAATTTGGATGCCTTTTCTTATTAATCTTTCGATTTCTTCAATTAACAGCATTATATTATGTAGACATAAATTTTGAGGAACCTATTTAAAATATTAACTACTTTTATCAAAATGATTTCTTTTAAAGGAAAATCTAAAGTAGTTTTAGGACTGCAGACAATCTCCACAGAGATTTATTGTGCAGTGGTTAGTGTGTTTCATGAGAGTGGGTCAGTTTTCAAAACATACTGCTGGACACATCTCTGGCTGGTAATTGACTATTACGAAGACATTTATTTATATGTTGATGATTGACATTGGTGATAGGCATGGGTTTGAGTGTTTGTTGGCTGTCTGTGACCTTGAGCATTTAACTTCCCTGGCTATCAAGTTTTCTCTTAAAGGAGCTATAAATGAGAGAATACATGTACATTCCAATACTGTTTAAGCAAGCTTTATGTTTACAACAATTAGTCTATGACTGATATATCAGTATGTTCTATCACAAATTCCCTAGGCGTGTGACCTAAGCTAGGCCAATGAGGCACTCCCTCTACTAGGATTTTTTTTTTTTTTTTTTTTTT
>NW_016803176.1:207578-224494 GCF_001698545.2 Rhinopithecus bieti
GGGGAGGGGAGAGAGAGGGAGGGAGAGGGAGAGGAGGGAGAGAGGGAGAGGGAGAGGAGAGAGAGAGAGAGAGAGGGAGAGGGAGAGAGAGGGAGCGAGAGCGAGAGCGAGAGCGAGAGCGAGAGCGAGAGAGAGAGAGATTACATATATACAAACACACTATTTATAGCCCCCACCCCTGCTGAGGTTCTGGGATTGGCTGCTTTCCTCTCCTGCCACAGTTCCTGTCTGGCCCTGCAGCCCTACTTCTGGCTTCAGCTCTCAGCAAGTTTTTAGTACATATGGTTCTTCCCCTTAACCATTCCCAGTAGGGGTGAGCAGAACTGATCACATTCTTTGGGTACATTGTTTGGTGTTTCACTAGCCCTTCTTGCGTCCTTTGACCTTCCTATGGCTCTATAAATGATCCTTTCCTTTAATCCCCTTCAGCTAAACCATTTTGAGTTCACCATCTGTTTCTCATCAGGCCCTGACTGATACAGCAAATAGGACTTGCTTTTAGCCAGTGAATATATTGGTTTGTTACATAGCATTTTGCTGACAGAGGTACTGACAAACTTTCACTGTTTCCTCCTTATTGACTATGTCTTATTTATTTTTGCATTTCTGAGTCTAGAGCAATCCTCAACACATTGTATCCCTGTAAGATGCTGTAAGAAAATCTTTGTTCAGTTGAACTCCAATTCACACTGAATCCTCCTATTTTTAGTCCATTGGGCACCATGAGTGATAATGTTAAGCTGTGCATAGATTATTGGTGACAGTTTGCCTACGTAAGCTAAAACAGTCATTTATATAATCAGGTTTCACTTTATTTCTTCTTTTTAATTTGTGTGGTTTACTTTATTCTTATGCTGAAACTCAATTAATGAGCCTTTTAATTTAGAAATAGCTGCCTCTAATAATATTTTATTAGAGCCATTTATTCTTTAATATTTTATGCAAAATTTATAGTTATCATTTTTTAATAATATGAGAAACCCTCTCTAGATTTCCTCAATGTGCATTGCCCACATCTGAGTGTAAAATCTGAAAGCTCAAATACTGCTGAGAGGGCTGCAAATGTTCACTTCTTTGTATTCCACCTATTACTTATGAGTTGTTTTTATTTCAGTAAGTCATTTCTGTGGAGAAGCACAAATAACATTCTTCTTTCACTGCTAAAGCTCACCATTCCTTCTTCATGATCTCAGTTGATTTTTGCATCTGCATGTATCTAGATTATTGCCAAGGCTTAGCTCAGTGGGGAATCAAACATGAAATGTTTTTATTTTTTACAAGCCCTTGCTCTCCTATTGTTTATGTCAAATTCCTCCTCCCAGCTAACTGGGAGATCTCTTAACAAGATCCTAGGCATATTCTATTACTTTCAAGGCATTTTTCATTACTCAAATTCTGCCCAGTTGAAAACTCTGATTTGACGTCTTTTATAAAACTTTCCTTTCCAATGCCGTGGATCAGACTTGGGGTCCCTTGATCCATGGGGAAGGTATATGACTTCCTTGTCTACTCCTCCTATCCTTACCTCACTTGGGAGCCTAGGGTAGAACTGGTTGGCCGACCATTAAATATGTTCTTTCTTTCCATTTTCTTGTGTGGTGAGGTGGGAGAAAGAAAAGGGAAAAGGTACAGTTAGTTGTCCCTTGCATGACTGGTGCTATTCTAATTTTCTTTGTCGATTGCTGCTGCCTCCCCAGCTTACTAGTTGCATAGCTGGTTCTCTCTCAGGAAGCACACATGAGTTTGTTGGAGGGCTCTGTTGGGGGACTTTCCTTCTGCACAGTCTCCTGAATCTGATCCTGTTGGCACACTCCATAGCCTCTTGCTACTTGAGGCTCCTCACCTGGTGAGTAGTCCTTTTCTGTGGGGTTCATCCAGCTTTCTTCCAAAATACCCACTTAACTTTGAGAATCAAGTACTGGAAGTATAAGTTGCAATACTGAAATCACCTTCCTTTGTCTTTGTTTTTTAAGATTTGCTTTCCCTTGGCTTAGGTAGATACAGGGAAGATAAAATAATACCCTGCACAAATGGAAATCACTGAAATGCTGGAACCCCAAGATCTATTAGGGATTCTCTTAGATCCCTCTTAATTAGCATGTTGGACAAAGGGTAGGTTTTACTTTCCGTGAGGCCAGGAGTCTATTGCAAGTGTCTATGGCTTTTGATGACCTCTTCAAAGTATTCTTTCTCATTTTTTAAAAAATAAGCATGTAAGGAAAGTTAGGAGGCTAGAATGACATTAATTCTACTTCAGCTACCTTAGAAAACTCTGAAGATGGGGGACCCTATTTGCAGTTCTCATTAGAATATGGGGTACTTTTATTCTTTCTCTTCTTAGCATTACCCATTAATTGCCATTTTGGAGCAAAAGGAGAAGTCCTGTTGGAGATTTTGTTGCTGTTCTCTCATATTCCCAAGGGCAGAAACACCAGAGAGAGATGTTAGAAAGGAAAATAATGAAATAACAAAGCTATATTGCTTTTCTAGAATCTTCCCACCCTCACTCTGCCATCCTCTGCTATCTCCACTCACAAACTCATGTTTCCCAAATCGATGAAACGAGCCCAAGGATGGGAGGAGCTGGCATGAATTCCAGTCTGATTGCTGCATGAGCTCAGCAGCGCACTGTGACTTCACCCTTTCTCCACTCTGATCATCCATCTTGGGGAATGCAGATGAAACTACCTGCCCCAATTATCTTTCATGGATGTTGGAAGACAAATGAGATAATATCTGAAAACCCTTGGAAGAAATGTGATGTGTAAATCTAGGGCAACATTATATATGAGATACCACCTTAATCATTCTTTCACCTGCTATAAGAGGAGATGACTCTGTGCTCTTTTAAATGTAAAAGAAGGATCACTGGACTCAATGAGTTTTGAAGTTTCGGTTCTGCTTGGCTTTGGGCATCTATTTCTTTAGACAAGTGGCATTATCTCTTTACATATACTTCCATATCTAAAAAATATGCAGCAAAATAGCATTTACTCCTCAGAAACATGTGGGGCTCAAGTAACACAAGTGGTAAGAAAAGTCTTTGAGGCCTAACACAATTAAGGAATATATCTGAGCATTATATATATATATATATATTATATATATATATATATATGCTAGATTACACACTTTCTTCCAAGGGCTTCTTAGATATTATATTCATTGTCTTCCAACATCAATGAAAGATAAGTAGGAGCAGGTATTTTCATATGTATATATATGTTGTGTATATATATAAATATATACACATGTAATAATAATATGCTCTATATAATATAATTTAATAACCCTTATACTTTTTGACATATGTTACACACACACATGTACTATTATATATATAGTCATATATGCCCCTTTTTGTGTTATTGCATGGCACAACTGTGAGGAGTAGCCCTTGAAATTTTTAAAAATTGATATATCAAATGAATAGGCTATTCATTGCAATTTTAGACTAATTTGAAAACTTGTATATATGCAACATATGTGCGTATGTGCTTAATCAGACTCTCACAAGTAACTAAAAACTTGGACTCTTGGCCTCTAAACTCTGTAGCTTCCCTCTACTGATGGTTCCTTCAGCTAAATGGAGCCATAACAATTTAGGAATAAAAGTTACCGGGAGACACAGACTGCATTCAGAGATAATTACTTTACCCCTCCACATAATTTTTGTTTACTGTTTTTTTAATTTTTGATTTAGGGGTACATGTGCAGGTGTTTTACAAGGATATATGTGCATTGATGCTGAGATTGGGCTTCCATTGATTCATAACCACAAAATAGTGAACATAATAACCAATAGGGAAGTTTTCAGGAACTTACCCTTCTCCCTCCTTTCCTTCCGTTTGGAAAACTCAATGGTCCATTGGCTCCCATCTTTATGTCTGCGTGTACCCGAATGCTTAGACCCACTTATGGAGTGAGAATATGTGATACTTGTTTTCTGGTCCTGCATTAATCTCTTTGGGATAATGGCCTCCAACTGGGCCTTCCGATGTTGCTGGGAAATGATGCGATTTCATTTTTTCATGGCCATGTAGTCATCCAAGGACCCTTCCCACATCTTGTAGGCTGCACTTTCTTCATTTCTCCTGTTTCACGTTTCTGTTAAACAGCAATCATCTAAATTCTTACACTTATAACCGAATTATTATACTTTTTATTGATTCCTAATTTGACATAAATAATTTTTAGTAGTAATTAACTTCCCTATCCCACCCTCCCCTGAAAATTTTGATGTGATAGAATTTCTGTAAGACACTTATACCCTTTTCCTTTTCCTCTTCTCCTTTTATCTCCACAGTGGGAGCATAAAATCTACCTTTGTTTAAATCTACCTTGTTAAAGCACACTTATCCCTTATTTCCAAACTGAGTCATATCCAAACTGAGTGCTTCAAGGTAAGGGGTTAAAGGAATGGCAAAAGACTATGATATGTATTATTTGCACCTATCCCCTGTTCTTCACACTACAACCTGGAATTTTTGGGGGGATGCTTCTGAGTTTCTCCAGCTGAGCCTGAGTTGGCTCCACCCACCCACCCTCAGGAGAGTTTTATTGTCAACTTAGACATTAATTCTCCCATAATCTCTTCCCAGCACCCCAGTTCACAGGGATCTGTCTCTCCTCTAAACTTCTCTAACATCTGTGTCATACATATGACAGCTATCATACATTATAGTTGTTTGTGTTCATGTTTTACTTTTGCACTAATATGTGTCCTTCTTACTGGAACTAGCCATGTCATATTTATTGTTATATCTCCTACAGTGTGAAGAATGATTATTTAAGCAAAATAAATGTGTGGCAAATGTTTACTGACATAACAGATTTATAATTTATAATGTTTGATAATTACTCATAAAATGAATTATTTTCATTCTTTTGTCTACTATCATATATGTAATATTGTGATAATAAGAGGTGACAATATCCACCTATAAATAAGGGAAAAATGGTCATTGCAGACCTTGCAGAGTGATCAGACACTAACAAACCAATAAATATATGATATAATTACAAATTTTAATGAATGTTATGAAGAAACAGGATTTCATGAGAGAAATTAACAATAAAGAATCTAATTTTATATAGGACAATTAGAGAAAGCCTCTTTAAGCAGTAATCTTCAACTGGAAACTTGAAAGAAGGCCCTTAGTATATATATTCACTTACACATCATTGGCTGAAATCTGGTAGCCAAATCTAACTACAAGGAAAACTGGGATAATTGCCAATCCTACCAAAATTTGGATTATTACAGTAAGGAAGAAGTGGCAAATCGATATAAAGTAGGCAAATAGCGGTGCCTGTCCCACCTACCAATACTATTCCAGTCCCTTTTCAGAGATTAGGCTGGTTTCAGATGTTAGTTTTCAGAGATTAGGGATATAAGTAGGGCCAGTTTATAAAGGGTTTTGAAGATATCCTAATATAATTGTATCTGACTTGGGAAATTACTGAGTGGTTTTAAGTAAAGAAGAAACATAAACCTAATTATACTTCTAAATGATCACAGTAGGCATGATGTGGAATACAGTTTAAATGCGGATGGAAGAAAACAGAAAAGGTGATGGTGGGTGGACCGGTGTATTGGCAGTGGAATGGGGAAAAGTGGTTGGATTTAGATATACCTAGGAGGGAAAATCAAATGGACTTAGTGAACAATAGGCTAAAGTAGCTGAAGTAAAGAGAAAGCATCAAGGATGATACTCAAAGAGCAAACAATAGCATGTGCACACAAACTATACAAAATAACATGTATATATAAATATTTGCCCTTGGTGAAACTCAACTCTTACAACAAAAGTACTGATACAGAATTTTGAGTCACTTTGGTAGGTTTTTGTATTCGTATGACAATTAGAATCTACTTTTTCCACCTAACATGTCATAAATGATAATCACTATTTTTGTGAATTGACATAATTAAATGGCATTCCATCATTGTAGTCACCATAACCATCATCTTGACTATTATCTAAAAGTATGGTTTTCTTTCCTGCAGTGTATGGGTCTCTGACCTGGAACCTGTGGGATTTGCAGAATTAACATAGATATTACACTATCCCTGAAATGACCCAAATTCTTCACAGCCTAGAGAGGGATTTTAGCATTAATTATTTTCAGTGTATTAATAACTACACTTGTCTTTGTAAAATGAAGTAGTCGTTGGAAATAAAAATGTGTGATATATACTTTCAGGGTAACCTGTGAATTTCCCAGGTCTCAAATATGTTTGCTTCTGCAATGATGATTTTGAACACCTTGACTGTTGACATCTTTTTATGCAGCACAAAAAACAGATAGTTTTAGGTAACCACCCACTTCTCTGGAAAAAAACAAAGTACTAAATAATGTTAAAAGTCTTAAGTAAGCAAGTTTTGTAATTTGGCCCTGGTTTTTTATCTGCCAGATTGGCTACTTATTTACCCTTATAGATAGCAGTCTCTGAAATGCTTCATCATAATTACTGGTTGTGTGTGTATTATATTTATATGAACATTAGAGTCAGAAATCATACAAATGTTAACAGAATCCTGATTTCAGGGTCTATACGAGGTCCATTTTATGGTTAAAATTACCTAAAATGCTATTTATTTTAATATTTCTTTAAAGGTTCCTGTTATATATGAAATTTAACTCAGAAAGAAACATGTTGTAACATTCTAGTATAATTTTTAAAACTTTGAAATTCTTTCTGCAATCAATATCATGTAATAATAGTTTTCAGAAGTTCCATTTTTAAAAATGGGCACAGAAAACAAACCTAGAGAAAATGGGATTAAAGTTCAGCATGACCGGATAAACTTTGACATGAAAAAGAATTTCCTGATTTCCTGCCCAAAAGGGTTATTTTAACTCTATAAAAAGTTGTTAAAGTAAGTATGGGATACTGAAAGCTAGACACTGTTGAAATAATTGAATCTGAATAGCATAAAGCATCAAAGTAGACACAGTCAATGTGTTATTATCTTCTCAACATTACTTATTGATAATCATGGCAAAAAAGCAGAGGAAAATACTTAATATATTTTAGAAAATATGTAGAATTTTTTATCTGATAAATAGTTAAGAATTTTGGTATTTTACTGCTTTGTTTTCCTTTGTTACAATCAGTGAAAATAAAGGAATAGGAATTTGAGTGGGTAAAATAGGAAGAAGTTTGATGATAAAAATGTAAAAGAATACCTGAACGAGGGAAGAACTGAGAAGTGTAAATTGGTAGTAGTAATACTAATAATCTTTCTTAAACACTGAAATTCTAGGCATTTATAATTATTTAATCTTTCTGACAACAACATGAGGGTAGGCACTATTATTATTGTGACTATTTTTACAAGAAGCAAACCTAGGCGTGGGTAGGTAAATTGCATTGCCCAAGATTGCAATTGTTTAGCGGAGCCTGGATTTACCAAGGCTGTTTGGCTCCAGAGCCTGTTTTTTTTTTTTTTTTTTTTTGCCAGTGTTCTTTACAGTCTTTTAAAGAAAGGTAAGAAAGAATTCTGTGACTAGACTCTCAAAGGTTATTTCCTGGCACAATGGACAATATGATCTGTACCAGCAAACAGCTACTCTCTCTCTATACAGCTCCTCCACAGGCTGGGATCATTTCCTGATGATTTCTGAACTAATTTTTCCAATTCCAGCCAGACCCAGCATTGCAGTACATAGGTCAGAATAGCCCTCTAAAACATGGAAAGTGCCCAAAGCGGCAAGATAACTTGCCACGTTGATTGCTCCAACAGATAAGGACTTTCAAGTGGCTCTAAAGTAGCCCTCTCACCACTGCTCAGTTGAGACACAGCAATGTTGCATCTAGGTATATACCTGAGGCATTGTTCAGCGTACAGCTTCCCAAGCCATCCACTGAAGAGTTTAAAGTGTGGGCATGTGCATCTGTAACAAGTATTCTAGGTGATTGTTATCATGGGAGAAATTTGAGAGATACTGCTCAACATGGTTCTCAACCTTGGCTGCATGCTGGAATCACCTGGGAGTTTTTTTAAAAGCACTGATGTCTTGATCCTACTGTCAGATATTCTAATTTAATCATTCCAGGGTATAGCCTGGGCATGGAAGTTTTTTAAAAGCTCCTGGGAAGATTCTAATATGCAGCTAAATTTTTAAAAAAATTTTTTTATTATTATTATACTTTAAGTTCTAGGGTACATGTGCATAACGTGCAGGTTTGTTACATATGTATACTTCTGCCATGTTGGTGTGCTGCACCCATCAACTCGTCAGCACCCATCAACTTGTCATTTACATGAGGTATAACTCCCAATGCAATCCCTCCCCCCGCTCCCTCCCCATGATAGGCCCCGGTGTGTGATGTTCCCCTTCCGGAGTCCAAGTGATCTCATTGTTCAGTTCCCACCTATGAGTGAGAACATGTGGTATTTGGTTTTCTGTTCTTGCGATAGTTTGCTGAGAATGATGGTTTCCAGCTTATGCAGCTAAATTTTAGAATCTCTGTTCTAGAGTAGAACTGTTCATCCAGTGTTCCTGGAATATTGCTATGTTAGAAATTGAGAAGTTTGCAATCTATTGAGATTTGAATCTTCTTAGCCCTTGGGGTGCTGGGTGTGCTTGGTGAGGCAGACATGGCTGGTCCTCTTTCACAATCTATTAGTAAACTTTTCTCTTTACCCCACTGCACCCTATAAATATTATTTTCTAGATCTACCATGATGTAAAAACAAAATGGAATGCTTAGCTCTAGAATAAAGCATATGTGTATTTTTTAAAATTCCTCAGTAATTTTATATTTATATATAAATAACTGTGATATTTAGGCAGTGTTGCCACTAGTTTCCCAGAATTTCTTTGCAATTTTTTTTGTATTAGTATAAAATTGCAAGAAAACTAAAGGTTCATTAAGATACAATATATAGGTAAATTGTATATTCACATTGTTAAAGTAGTCGATATGAACAAAATCTCTACATACATTGTAAGAAACATATCAAATATCCCTCTACCTACTATTAATCTAATTGTAGCATTTTACCATATTCACATTAGTTTTACTTTTAAAGGAAAATGTAAAGAAACACATCAAGTCTTTTTTGCATCCTTTCTTGATCCCAATTTTTTTCAATTCAAAAGATACTAACTGTCCTCAATTTAATTTGCATTATTCTATGAATATTTTACATTTTTCACAAACATGTATATCCATAATAAGGCAAATATGTTATTTTCTGTAGTTGTCTATGTATTTGAAAATAATTACAAACTAGTTAAGAGGTCAGGGATTTACTGTAGACAAAATAATAAGATTTACTAGAGGCAAAAGCACAAAATCATAAAATGCTAATGCCAGAAAGGACTGCGAAAATCATTTATTTAATACCCATCTTATTCAGTACTTATGTTGATGAATATGAAGACTTTTCTAGAGAAAGATGAAACCTCTCCCCATAATCTATATGTTTCACTATTTCTGAGGTTTGTCTGAGGAGAAAGGGGGAGGTTTGAGTGTCTGCCACCCCCATTTCTCCCCACAAAGGTGATAGAATTGCCATGTAAGTATAGGGGAAAAAACTATTTTTTTTTTTTTTTTTTGGAGACGGAGTCTCGCTCTGTCACCTAGGCGGCTGGAGTGCAGTGGCCGGATCTCACAGCTCACTGCAAGCCCGCCTCCCGGGTCACGCCATTCTCCCTGCCTCAGCTCCCAGTGTGCTGCTGGGCTACAGGCGCGCCACCTCGCGGCTACGTTTTTTGTACGTTTTTAGTGAGACCGGGGTTCACGTGTTAGCCAGGATGGTCTCGATCTCCTGACCTCACGATCCGCCGCCTCGGCCTCCCAAAGTGCTGGGGATTCACAGCTTCGCCACGCCGGGCCTATTTTTTTTTTTTTTTTTTTTTGTCACCGTATTCACACACTCAACACTTCTGTGACCAGACATGTGGGTTTTCCACATCAAACAATTCTCCCAATCTTCTGTGAACGTCAACTGTGTGTCCAACAATTTAATTCTAAGACTAACCAGTGCAGTTAGCAAAGACCCCACACATTAAGGGCAGCCTGGAAGCCCTCTGAACTCAGTAGTAGGGTTCTTTATTGAGGCTTCATCAAGGAGGCATAATTTTTAACTCAATGTGTAATCCCTCATCCCTTCCTGCGGGATGAGGGCTGGGGCTAAAAGCCCCAAACTTGTAACCATGGGTTGGTCTTCCTGGTCAGCAGGAAGACCAGGTGACCAGCCCCCATCCAGCATCCCACCAAGAGTCACCTCATTAGAATTAAAAGACCCTCTGATCACCCAAAAAGTTCTAAGGAATTAGAAGCTCTATGTCAGGAACTGAGGCCAAAGACCAAACAAGAGGACAAAAAATGCACCTAACACTTCTATCACTCAGGAAATTACAGAGGTTTTAAGGTTCTGTGTCAGGAACTAAGAGCAGAAACCAAATATGTTATTTGTACTATGTCACAACTGAAACCATACTAACTCAGCAGCAACCTTTTATCCTCCCAGCTCCTCATCACTCCTACTGGTCCTGGTCTTTGCTCTCCTGCTAACCAGGATCCACAGCCGTTGAGTCCTGGCCAGAAGGCTATCCATGCTTTCCTCACATTTCCTTCTCATCATTTCAAACATTTATATAAGATTTAGAGTTCTCCCTTACTTGACTCCTGTCTCTGAGAAAAGCAGGCCACACATCTCTGCATATTCTCATTCTTACACAGTTAAATTATTCTTTCTTATTTTAAATGAACACTCACTGCTCTCCTTTCTCCCTTTTATCTAGAATGCCTTTCTCTTCTGGCAAAAGTTTTACCTCATCTTTAAAGGTATTCTGCAAATATCACCTCCTTTGTACATTTTCTAGATTAACTAATATAATCTTTCTCTTTTGAACTTGTATTATAATTTGCACCTTCTCTCCGGCACTTTATCATTTTATACATTGTAAACCAATTGTGTCATCCTATTTTTTTGCTCTTATCAATATGAAAAAATTGGGGAGGATAAAACTACATAGTTCTAATTTTTGTAGCCCCATTAGTATCTATTGGAGTATGTGGCATTTAAAAAATATATAAACTTATTGAATTCTATTTCTCTTGAGGTTAAGAAAGGACTCAGTAGTTGAAGAAGTGATCAAAGCTATCATTGTGTTTAAAAAAAGAGTGGGGGGGCTTCTGTCCATGAAATATATTGGCCTATCTGAGGATCAAAGCTTTGACTTCATTCATCTCATGCTTCACAAAGTTTGCATAATTAACACTGCCTGCCTTGGGTGCTTTAGTCTTGCCAGAAACTGGTAACTTTTGAATATCCTTTGTGTTGTTATATAAAGATTCTCTGTGCAAAAGTAATTGCTTTCCTCAGCTGAGAAGGTCATAACTTTTCATAGTAGATAAGAATATGTGCTTAATAAATAAGCTGACCAAGTCTATTTTAGTTTCTATGAGACATGCCTGTGCCTACTTTTTCCTCCATTGTTGATTGTGTGTTTAGTGAGTGCTAGTTATGATATAGACACTGTATAAAAGCATAGCATTGGCATGGGTTTGATTTGTTAGAAGTCAAAATACTGAAATATCTGAATAAATAAATTAGTGACCTGTAACATCACTTCTATCCTTACCTACATATTCTGTTGGGGTGAGGGAGCAAATCTGCATCCCATTCAACTTCCTGATTTCTCTCTGTTGCCCGGACATGTTAGATTAAATACAACCACATATTCCTTGCAGCTCCTCCTATAAAGAGGTGGAGTCCATTTTCCCATTCTTTGAAACTGATCTGTCCTTGGGACTTGCTTTGATAGAATGCAACAAAAGTGGTATGTGGCTTCTAAACTTCTATATTAAGAGGCTTTGCAGCTTTTACTTTTGCCCTCTTGGAATACTTCCAGAATCATATAAAAAGTCCAGGTGATAGTTTGCACAGAGAGAGAGCTTCCCAGTTGTCAGGGCCATTCCAGTCATCCTACTGAGGCCCTAGGCATGTGAATGAAGCCACCTTAGAGCCCCAAGCCCCACTCAGACCACAAGCTGACTGAACCCCATCAGTGAGCCCAGATGAGGCAAACATAATTGCCTAGTCAACTCACAGAACCATAAGAAGTGATAAATCACCATCAAGCCATTAAGTGGTTGCTTTGCTATACAGAAAAAGATAACTAGCCATATGTTAGTTAGGTCTATTTAGCTTGATTCCCTAATCTCTGAAATATGCAAAGGCAGAATTTCCCATTCACCTTTCCCAATTATGGCAAAGCATATAATAACATCTAAAATAAGCTCAAAATAAAGGCCATTCCAATGAAAGATTGGACCTCGCTAAGTTTCAGTTTTCTAACTAGTAAAGTTATTGGATTAAATGCAATTTAGGATTATTTTTGTTCTACCTCCCATAACACCAGCTCATTGTGTTAGGTGAATTCTCTGGAAGAATTGGAACTAATGATTCTATTTTATTTGACTTTTTGTCTTCCATCTGAATTGTTCTGTCCAGTTTGTTCCTTAAATGTTCAAGATAGATGAAAAGTACTAAATGGAAACAGACAAGAACTCCAATTCTGTGGGGGGCACAAGAATCTTCCACTCTGCTTTTCCTGTGAAAATTCTGTTCTTCCAATATATAAATGAGCTGTATTCATCCAAACCTGTGTTTGAATTGCACATAGTTGTGGGATAAAGATCTGCTGGCACATTCAGGAAGATGATCTGTGCTTCTACTGAATTTTTAGGTGTAAGAGTCAGCATACACATTTGCTGAGTCCATGTCCCAAGGCTCTGAGAAGGTTCGTGGCACAAGATACCCAATGTGCTAAATAAAAGGCAGATTGTGACTTTGCTATTTAGATTTATTCACTAAGGTGGTTTTGGCTATTGCATCTGAGATCTTTGCAGCTGACTGGTTGTATGCATTTTACTTGAATTCTTATGTGCTTGCTAGATGTTTTAGGTTTTGTTCTGTGACCTTGAATGGCATTGTGTCAATTAAATCACATAGTGAGGAAATGACTTAGTCCGCCAAGAGTTATTGAACAAAATTTCATTTAGCATTGAGGAAAAAATTGTTGAAGACAAAAATTCATAGAGTTTTGGAATTAAAAACATTTTAGAAGCCATTTAGTGAGAAGAATGGGACTCACAGAACAGAGTGATGTGCCCAAAGTCACTAAGCTAGTTAATGGCATTCTGTGCAACTTTAAAATAAATAAACTCTATACTACTCGTGAATGCTATTAGAAATTAGAGAAAGATCTTGGGTGCTGTGATATTATGGGCAATGCACCAAAAAGCCAAATATTCCTTTGTACAATATTTTACAATATTTATCTTCAAGGACATGGACATAAGTGGCTGAGCAAAGTCAGCAATCAGATAATCCTAGGTGCAGTTGTGTATGTATCTGTAGGTATATATGTGTATGCATATATATATATACAGAGAGAGAAAAAGTAGTTTGCCAGGGCAGAGATTTAGTCTGGTTGCTACCTATGGAAGGCATGGAGAGCCTGAGGAGAGAAGTTATTGCTTATGCTGACTTTTTAAAAACTTCTGTCCTACCAAACATGGTCCAGTCAATGTCGTGGAATCTGACCAGTTGGATCATTCTCTCTTAGGGGAATGGAATTTTTTCCACTTTTCTTGACTTAGCATTTAGAAACTCTAAGGGGAAGAGCCTAGCGCTCCCCCTAGAGGCTAATATTTATACTTGCAACTTAAAAAGCGTTGGAATACAAGGATGTTTTCAAAGCCTTGAAACTTTCCTGAGGAATATATTATCACGCTCTCTATTCATTACCTTTAGACATTTTAATAAGATGAAAGTAGACTATTCACAGCTGTACCTCATTAATAAAAGGTTGAAGACATCGTTTTTTAAATGGACTTTTAAAAAGTATGCATTTGGTGACTTTTTACCTTTTAATGCTTTTTACCTTTTAGCTTTTATGCTCAGTGGTAGAACATTGGGCTTCTATGTTCCATAATGCAGGTAATCCCTAAAGTCAGGTGACAGGAGTTTAGTTATATGGGTAGTGAACTGAAAAAACACCACCCTATATTTCTAAGTGACTATATTTGTAACTGAATAGGCCACTTGTCATCAGCTAAAGTTTCCATGGATAACGTGGCATGAGACTTTCGTAAGATATTGCCTCCTACACAGCAGGTTGTATTCAGCAATAAGTACAGGCAATTCGAATGCTGTTATGAAATTTATCATGAATTTCTCAAGGCAAATCCTGATAATATTCAGTTTATAAGAATGAGTGGTTGCACTTTCATAGGTGTTTAATTAACAAAATGTAATTAGAGAGGTGGAAGGGATTCTTTTATTTGTTTTCTCATTTCTTACTTTGTTCTCTGTTAGTGGTATGCCATAAACCCCTAAAAGGGAGTCGAAGTATGATCCTATTATATTAAAGTAGCAAGTGAATTTGTTAAACTCTTGGTAAGACATGTATGCCTATGGGTTGGGAATATTTTTGGTGTAGAAAAGAGTATGTATAATATATATATATTAATTTATAATTATAAATATCATTTTCATGTCATACAGAATATGATAGGTACTACAGATATAATTGTACTTTTAATCTATTTTGTGTGTGTGTGTTTCAGTCTTGAGGATCTGGAAGCAAATGGGGAGAGAGGAAGAAAAGTCGAAGTATTATTTTTGTAGCTTTTGATTTCACTTTCTTTTGTTGTCTTAATACTGCCAATTGTGGAAGAAAGCCATTTGGGAAGTATTTGTGGTGCTTTCTTGAACTTGATTAGGCTTTGCTGCCAGGGCCTCCAGTTGTACTATACAGGAATTCCTGTAATTTGCAGGAACACAAAGCGGTCTTTAGAAACACATTCACTGAGCAGACAGAAGGGAAAAACACACTATTTGGCCAAACAGAGTAAGAAAGCTCATGTCTGGAAAATTTTACTGAACACTCCATCAGGAAATTCATTACTTATATTCTAAACAGCAGCTTCCAAGATCTGTTTTTATATTTATAGAATATCTGGCAGCAAGCAAATGTAAAAGAGAGCTATATTGCATTTAGTATTTTGCTTTTGCTTTTTCAATTCCACTTTTAAAACTATATAGGAAATAATGAGCTCACAAGTATTGTTTTGGCGTTCTTCAAAGTGCTCACATTTAACAGATCATGACCATTTGTCATACTACAAGAATAAGAATACATTTTAACCCCAACTCTTAATACTATTAGAAATTATTGAAATTAAAGAGCCTTGATGTGAAAATTAAGCTGGGGCTTTGGACAAAAGATCTGTCTTTAAATAGTCATGTTCATCTTGGCCAACTTATTATTTTCTACGTTTCTTGACTGGATATGTAGAGCATTTAGGAGAATAATTTTATTCAGTGTCCAAATGGAAGTAGTTTCTATGGAAAAGGTGCTAGAATTGGAGTTGGTAACTGAGTCCAAGTCCCAGGTTTTCCTCTTACCAATCAAGTGATTAACAAAATGTTACTTAACCCTTTCTGAAATGGGGACAAAAATGCCTTCTCTAACCTCCCCTATAGGGTGATTGAATCAATCAGGGCCCATCAGGGAACAGAAACCGGAGCAGTTATTTGAACATAGATATTAAATGTAAGTAACTGTTAACTAGATATAACATTGTTGTTAATAAAATAAATGAAAGGGTAAAGAGAACTACAAATAATCACAGAAGTGGCAACTATAGGATACAGCTTCCACCTCTAGAGCTAGGGAACAGAGAGAAGAATTTGGAGTTATTAAAACTTAGTCTTGGAGGAAAGGACCAGTAGAGCTGAAATTTATCCCACTAATAGTGAGCTTGGACAAGGCCCATAAACCTGCAATTCATTCTGCAGAGGGAACATGGGTCAGGCTAGCTCTGGTATCTCTGAAAGGCGTGCAATAGTATTGCAAATGCTGGAAGTATTGCAAACTGGTTTTAGCTGCTACTACGGGAAGGAGCAGCTGCTCCTTGGGCAAAGAAAACAGCTAGGGTGATGCTGTTAGGAATAGCAGGCAGTCAGCTAGCCCATAGGAAAACAATGTTTCTTCTTTCTTTACCAGGCTTTTCAATTTCCGTTGGGGCTTCCTGTTAGAAGAGCCTAACATAGAGCCATCAGAGTCAGGATAAACATGGTGTTGAGAGTCTCAACCATAGCATCACAATGAAGGTTACAGAATGGACAAATAGATTCGGAGCTGAGAGATAATTTCTTGCACAGTTTTATGTAAAATGCTTTCCAATGTAGACAAAAGTAAAGTATAATTTTTCAGTGTAAAGGTAGAATTTTATTTTCATTAACAATTTTGCTCTTTTAAATCTTGGAAAATAACGGTGGCTTAGATATTCTTAAATGACTTCTGTGTTGTAGAATATCTTACCAGTAGCAAGGTACTTAAAATTTACACCACACGAGGCCTTTTGGTTGAGGCTCAATGGTTTATGAATAATATACTTATTCTGCTATAGTAAAGTAAGGATTAGAACATTAATGCAGAATGAGGTAAACCTAGGGGAAGGGGAAACGTGGTAAGAATTTGAATTACGTTAGTATTAGTGATGTGTAAGGAAAACTGATGTAGGTCCTAGTTTTTTGTTTTAGCAAAGAAAATAATTGGATGAATGATCACCAAGAAGAGAGAGGTTGAATATTATGCATTATGTAGTCTGACTTATCTTTAAATTATCATATAGAAATGACAACTGCAATATGGACAGAGATTGCTGAAGAGAAAATGACACAACAATGATTCCATATTTAATTTTTTACTCAAATAAAGCAAGGGCATACCATGTGTTCTTGAAGTACCATTACAGATTACATCTCTGAACACTCAGAGAAAGGCTAATAGTGCAGACTGTTCTTAATGGTGGAAAGCAACATACAATTCAAGTTCTTCAGCCTCATAGCACTGTTCTTAATGGTGGAAAGCAACAT
>NW_016803176.1:227119-237056 GCF_001698545.2 Rhinopithecus bieti
TTTTTTTTTTTTTTTTTTGTACAACTTATCTGACAGTATTGTTTTCAGAAAGATCTGGAATTACTTGAGAATAAAATTCTTGCTTTGTCTATTTTTAAAACTATAGCTGAAAAATAAGCTCATGTGTGATTCTTTGATTGTTGGGGAGGGAAAGAATCTAAAGATGTGCCTTTTATGAGAACAGTTCTTGATATTGCATTCAGTTAGTGATGAACTTTCTTCCTTTTCACAAAATTTCTGCTTCAAATAGAAGAGTCTTTTGTGGATATATAGGGAATCTTCATCAAATATTTTATTTTCATAAATTATTGATATCAAAAAAGGTCTATATTTTATATTTAAAGTGAAACATTCTTCACTATTGCAAGAAAACGGAAAAGCTGATCAATGAGATTCTACTTACATCTAAATGATTCTCCAGTTTCAAACTATTTGCTAAGAGAGTGGTTGGACTTTGATTCTCTTAGAGGAGCACTTAGTGCTAAGCTACTATAATAAAGTAGATCTTTCTTCCTAAGCATCTAACTTATAAAGAGAGAATACTACATACAATACAGAAAAAAAGGAAGCATCCCTTTTACATTATCTTTCTTCTTTCCACTCATTTGGAAAATGATTCACAATGCTTCTTTTATCTCTTGTATATCAGTTGTTCTTATTCTCTGGGGGGAAATAAAAAGAGGTATGCTGACAATGACCTGTCTTCTGTGGTGTTAAAGTTTATACAGTATCTAAGTTAAGATAGATTGCTGATAATTGACTCAAGTTAATTTATTTTATCTTAGATTGTAAATAAATGATCGTTGCCATGATGATCTTGGCTACTAAACAGACTATGTAGCAGTATCTAATAAACAGGCAAATGTGATAGAAATTTGGAAGAGAAACAAGAAATCTCTCTTTCCAAAGGAGTGTAAAAATACAGGAAAACTAACATCTGCTCCAACGCTGTTCTTCACTAGTACTGGCAAGTCTGAGCTGTAAATACGAGCTTCCCATAGCATCATCCTCCAGCCCCCTGCACTGAGCTGGCTGCAAAGTGCCTGAAATCACTCTGCCCTCCAGCGGAACAGCTCCTGGGATTAGGGACTCACTGAACTTGACATCTGGGGAGTCTTATGACAGATAAGGCTTTGCTCTGGTAACCTTCTGTGACTATAGAGAGAAGGATTCTTCCTTCAAACTGTTCACTAGGGACGTTTTAGACAATCATTGCCCTGAGTTGAGCCTGTTCTAGTTTGCAGCCTTGGAGCAATGTTGCTTTAGATTAATGTGTCACCAAGCTCTTATAGAGAAAGAAGTTCTTTTATTTCCTTATAGCCTGAATTTGCACTTGTCAATTGTGTGGATGAAGAAAAGAGGTTAGAGAAGGGGCCTCCCACATGCTGATGATTTTTAGTGTCTCTTCACTGTCTGTATCTGGGGAGAATTGGAGGGGCAGGAGGGGGAAGCTGGTGCTGAAACTCAGTAATTAACCTGATTTGAGTCTACAATGGAGTGTTTAATGACTTCTATGTTTAAGGTAAAATATTCTGGAAAAAAAAATATTTTCCTTAAGCAAGACCAAATACTAAAGTGACTGAATGGTGGATGCTTTACTTCCTCAAAATGACAAAGGTCACTGCATTTTTATCCCCTATCAAGCCAGTCAATAATGAAAGGATTGACTTAGGGGCTGGTGGAGACAGGCTCTTCAATGACCTTGTTGTAGTAGCAGGATTAGGGTAGGGATCTGCCATGCGCCCTCCTCAGCTCTAATACCATTGTCCACTTCAGCCCTGTATCATAAGCAAAGGCTACAAGAAGCATATTACTTGTGAGATGGAGCTCATAGTTTATTTTTGTTGATGGTGGTGATTTTGTCAAAATATGGTGATGTTTATACAGTCACGTAATGGCACTATGAATTTTGTTTTATAATTACATAGCAGAATTTATGATCACATTTACATGTTCTGTCATGTTTCTGACAATTATAGTTCATTGCTTCCTCATCTTTTTCCTTCAGGGTATCAGGAAATTATTGTGACTTAGAATGGGAATCTTTAGCTTTGAGGTGGAAGCAGTTTGACCCTATTTCAACATTTTATGAGAGTTTGTCTCCCTTCTCTGAACCACCTCTGCTGCTATAGATGCACCTAAATCCAAAAAAAAAAAAAATTTACCTAGTACAACCTTTGTCTCATGAATGCTTTCCTTTTCAGTCTTTTATGTTATCAGAGAGATATCCAGAAAAAAGTTTACATAGAAATTATTTACCAAAATATTTTAATTAATGAATTTTAAAATATTTTATTGAAATTAAATTTTATTTTGATATTTCCAAGTTGGAAATTAAATGAAAATAACAGTATCTTTTCTAATTCAGTTAAGGATCAACAGATTAACTTCACTGTGAATTTTTTGGCCCGTGAGACAAGTGTTCAAACCAGTATTGACTTGGCTTCTTCCAACCTTCATTTTATGTGTCAGTTGTGATGCAATACTTCAAGTGCTTCATAATGATAAGGGCTGCACTTTTCCCTCAGATCACTGGCCAAATAATAATCAGGTAATTAGAATGTATGTAACACTTTCATCTGAAAAACTCACTCCTCAGACTTTTTTTATGTTATCCCTATTAAGAGGTTGGTTGAAGAATTTTGGGTCTGGGTGGAGGGAACATAGTAAATATTCAATAGATGTTTAATAGGTTGACATCATCTTTTATTTAAGTCTTGCTGGGTTAATCTGAAAAAAAAAATTACTCTATGAACTTACAGTTGAATGGCACTAAATGTGATGAAATAAAATGAAACCAAAACTACATTTTTTCTTATCATTTTAAAGGTATGGTTGGTTATCTAGGCATCCCAACACAACACATTAGTTAACAGAGGGATTGGTTCAACATTCTTGTAAGGAAGGCCTGGGCTGTATGTATTCAAAGCAAAATGGAAAATTAAAATAAGTAGAGAATATCAGTATGCCTGGCATCTTCATCTATTAAATCTGGATCAGTCATGAAATTGAACCCAGTCAATAACAGGATGGCTGGTGCCACTAACCCCTAACTCCTATGTCATCATGGAACTGGCTCTACCTCTTAGAATGTCATTATTCAACACTTTTATTCTACTCAGTATTGTTTCTTTATATAAAATATTGGAAGATTTTGATTCGTATCAAACATTTCAGTTATCTAAATAGTATAGGCTTTAATTACTTAATATTTATCTAATTTGATCTATTTTACTGAGTTGTTAGAGCCATAATTGCATTTAGGAAAATTTATCTTTTTTAAGTAGCTCTCAGGACCTCTGTTTCAATTTTTTTGTAGTATTCTTTATTTCTCTTTATTCTTGGGCATAATTTACACTTTTTGGTTATCATTGTTCACCTAGATAGTATCTCTTATCTCTTATTTATTTAGGTGCTATTTTGTTTTATGAAAGAGATTTTTATCCTTTTCCACATTATCAATATGTCACTTTTTCTAGTCTAATTTCATTTCTCTTATTTCATGTTATTTCATATTTGAAAATATTTTGCCTCTTTGATTTCCTTTCTAAGCCTTCTTGTTCCCAAAGTCTCCTTAAATTAAGGAGTGATAGAGGGCAAGACTCAAAAAGAAGAAAAGTGAAATGGAATAAAACTAATGACCAGTTTATCTTAAGTTTTGATGCTTGGATTTAATTACAAAGCCCACAGGGAAGATCCTCTTGGAAAGGAACGAGAATGTGTTGTTAATGTTTTAGTTCATAAATCCCTAGGCTGCAGAGACCATGTCTACTTAGATTAAGTGCCCAGCTCAGCACCACGTAAGAAGATGATAATGATGTACAATAAATTACAGCTACTTCTACTACTGTGTATTCCTTTCTATGATGCCACTTCCTTGTTGTTGTGACTATATATGCATGTCTTAATGAGAAAGATTTGCAACTGCGTGTTTATATCAGCAAACTGAGGTGGACAGCTGAGACAAAAAACAGTTTATCCAAAAACTGCCACAATTACTTAATGAAAAAGAGAAAGATCTAGAAGCCATTTTTTCAAAGGTTCACTTACTGAGGTAAGAATACACTGATGAAGATGAAATACTAGCAATTATAAGGAAATGGACAATGATCAGCCCCACATCCATGTAAGCATAAACCCTCTATTTTCTTTCATTATTCTGGTCCTTCTGATCATTGTAAAATTAAGTCAAATGTGAATTACCATAGCTGTATTTTTTTTTTATTCTTAAGACTATTGGAATATATGGAAATTAAACCACTTAACTTGAATGAAATGAATTGATGATCTAGCTCTGCTCGGATACTGCACTCTCTAATTAATGTGCTGTGATCCATGTTTTAGTTTCCCACCACGTATGTGCTGTGTGTCCATGTGTACTATTTCCACTCCGAAAAGCCATGCACATTGAGTGACGTAACTACACTCATTTAACCACACGTGGAATGTAAGAGCTGCCTTTCATACCTCTCTGAATGCATGATACACATATTTCTTTTAACTTTTTGGCACTATCTTTCAAATGCTTTATTTTTCAACAGTATTTTCCCTGTGGCCTTAATTTTAAATTAGGGAGCAATTATCTGATGGTGAATATAGATCCTTTTCATAGAAAAACCTTCTTTTTCTAGAAATCTGTCACCTTTTATGTGTCTCATCATAAAATTTGATTAGTTGTAAATGTACCTGCTGCTAGATAATGTCTCTTATTTACTAAAGAATAATATTATGCCCTGTAATGCATAGATTCTTCCGTAAAGATATTTTTATTGTGTATATCTCCTCAAATAAGAATGAGTTAGGTGCACTTTAAGGTTATGAAGTTGGGAATTTTAGACTGCACAGAAACAAGCAGAACCAAGCAAAGGTAGCTTAGAATAATTTGAGAAGTGCTTATGGTGCACTTCTACCCAAATCAAATGAGATGGTAGAAAACCAAGAGAACAATGTATTATTTTAAGGTATTCACTTAGAGAAAATGCTGTTGTGTACTAACTACATGACACAAAATGTTTTAGAAAGTGGAAATTCAGGATTATTTTATGCCTGATATATATTAATTCTTATTTTAAGTTCAGGGATACATGTGCACGCTTGTTACATAGGTAAACTTCTTTCATGAGGGCTTGTTTACAGATGATTTCATCCCCCAGGTACTAAACATATGTCCATGTGTTATTTTTCCTCATCCTCTTCCTCCTCCCACCCTCCACCCTCCTATAGGCCCCTGTGTGTGTTCTCCTCTATTTGACCATGTGTTCTTCCATATACCTTTATATTTTAAAGAAAAATTATTAGCATTTTGAGTGATGAGCTCTTATCATATTGTCAAGTAATATCTTTAAGTTCACTGATAAGTATACAGCTGGAAAAGGATTGACTTTCTTGTTGCAGCTGATAAATTTTCCCATTCATGTAAATCTACACCTTATAGGAGTATATGATTGTCAACTCAGACTTTGCTGAAATATTTGAGAACAGGCATGGTGGAAATAGGAAAACTCACCACACGTACATTTTACATTATAATGCTGATCTCTGAGGTACTAAGCCTTGTAGTTTGGCTAAAGGGCCTTTAAAAACACTTTACATTAAAATATACACGTAACATAAAATTTTATTTAAAAATACACATATGTCCACAACTTCCCTTGTTTAACAGCCTGCATCTGGCTATAGCACCCTACTTCTAAGGAGACTAATGTTCTCTTTTCCACGTGCAAAGATATATTTTATTTTGTGGCTATTTTCTTTAAATCTGTGTTCTTCTTCACAAGAGAGGAGGACTATTTTAGATTGTGTGAATGGATTCAAACTAATTTATAGCTATTATTAGAAAGATAACCAAAGCACATTCAATATTAAAAGAGGCTAAATGGTGACATCTTGAATGCACAGGAAATCTCAATGATAATAACTGTTATTACAGTTTAGCTTATTACTTAGCAAAAGTGATACTTATTGAGCTATTTATGTTCCAGAAATGATGATGTTAATATTTATGGTAATTTTGTGTTGAATTTATATAGTGGCTTACTGTTTTCAATGTGCTTTCACATATATCATCACTTCTGATCCCCTAAACAAAGGAGTAGTTTAAAAAATGGTTTTCTCTTTTACTAGAAACTAAAAGGGGTCAAAGAGATTTGGTGGTTTGACCAAAGTTACAGTTAGTTAGTGGCTGAGTTATCACTAATAGCTAACTATTAAACTTCATTAGCATTCCAGTTGAGGAGGAGGAAAAATAAATCGGAAGATAAATAAAAGGAGTCATAAAAGGGGTGATTTTGAGCTATTGGTCATTAGTCTGTCAGATCAACTAGGATTTCTGATTATGGAATTCATATAAAAAGAAAAAACAGGCAAAATTGCAATTCTTCATTTTAGTAAAAGACCAATTTAAATTAGTTTGATTTATTATAAACTCTCAGGGTTTTTTTTTTAAACCTTCACAGGTATAGAAATTTATGAGAATTCAGAGGCGAAGAATATTCTTATGATCCATTAGATAAATGCCCTGTATCTATCTACTCCTTCATCTCTAGAGAATCAATATCTTTGTCACTACAGAATACAAAATCCACCCCTTAGAATGCTTTGTGTAGTCTACTCAGTTCTTGAGACCCCTGGTAATTTACCAGTCAGAATATCAATTTCAGTGGAACTTGTTTGCTCCATAGGAATGAACTGAGACCATAAAATTGTTTTATATCAGCTCCTATGCTGGCAATATTCAAATGTCTTCTAATTAGCATGTTTGAATTGACAGCACATAAATGAAATCCTTTATCTTCTTTCTGATGATGATTCTGATAATGAAATTGGAGGATAGATGAAATTTTAGTTTTTTCTTAATGATGTTGATTTGTACTTGATTCACTCTTTGCTTTGCATTTCTCCACTAATAACAGGGTTTCTATCCAAATTTCTTTATGATAGCATTCACTTATAAAAATGGTTTATAGAACCTTTGGAATGAGGCCACTAACTATTCCAGTTTTAAATGCATCCACATAAGTAATAATCTATTCAGTATTGGTACTTGCTTTTTATTGGTAATTAAAATGATCTGAAATCAAAATGAGAGTAATAAATAAAGCTCAGTTTCAGAGATTAAGGCAGTAAACAAGATAGTTCAGACTACTATTAAGGAACATGAATGCTTTTTTGGGAAAATTTCTTTATACAAAATTTATGAAGTCTATTTTGAAATTCTTACGTATTATGAAAATGTTTGCATTCTTATAGTTCTCTGTTATTTTAATTTAACTTCTTGTGAAAATATGCAACAATTCTTGTATTCTGGAACAAGAGGCAATTGTGTTTCTGGTGTGGCTGAAGCTAAGTTTCTCTACCTGAAAATGTATTTCTCCATCCTCAACATAAAGTGCTGCTAAGAGAAACTGAATACCTAAGAGTTGAGAGACTGGGGAAAGAAGTTGGAGAGGGCTTGCAAAGGTAGGGGGAGGGTACTCAATATTAATTTCTTTATTTCTCAATTTTGTTTAGGACTGGGCCGAAAATTAGATGTAATAAAATTAAATTTAGTCAACTTTGTAGTTAACCAGTACTGTATTTGATTGTATATTCATGACTAACACTAATAAAACTCACTTTTTTATGAGGCAATTATTTGTATTTACTCTTCCAAGATTTAACTTTTTAATATGGTAGTGTACTGTAATACAATTACAACCAGTTTCCTAGTGCTTTCCATGAACCAGGTCCTAGGCTTTATGTATGGAAAACAGTATGCATTTAAATGCTTACACTACTCTGGGAGGCTCTATTATTTTTATTTTATCCAAAAGGAATCTAAGGATTAGAGAAATTATAACAGATTAGCACAAATGTAGTAGCTTAACACAATATATATTTATTACCTCTCAGCCTCTCTGGGTCAGGACATAGCCTTAGCACAGTCCTCTGCCCAGAGTCTCACAAGGCTACAGTCAAGATGTTGGATGGGCTATGTTCTCATCTGGAGGCTTAACTGGAGAAGAATCTGTTTCATTGATCACTCCCCTTATTGGCAAAATTCAGTTCTTTTTGGCTGTATGAGTGAAGACTCCAGTTTTCTGCTAGCTTTTGACTCATCTCAGGTCCTGGAGGCCACCTGCAATTTCTTGCCAAATGACCTGCTCCAGTATGGCTACTTACTATATCAAGTTTGTAAGTACCAGTTTGCTGACTAGTCTGCTAAAACAGAATCTTATGTAATGGAATATAATCACAAGGTGATCCTATCACCTTTGCCATTTAATATGAACATCATGAGAATAACATCCTATGACCTTTGCCATCGTCTAGGTTTGAAGTAAATCACAGGTCTTGCCTACACTCAAGGCCAGGAAATTATACAAAACAGGAACACTGGGAATGGGGTTGCAGGGGGAGTCATGAGGGCCACCCTAAGATCTCTCTGCTGTATTAAGTAAATTAACCAAAGTCACACAGCTGCTATGATTCACAGCTAAATGTTACTGACTTAAATGCCTATATATTAACCACTGTATTTTTTCATCTCAACAGAATGCAAATATAACTTTATGTCTGTGCATATGTTACTAGGCTTTTTAAAGTATAACTTAAGTAATATAAGTTTTATATATAGAAACTTTGTTTATCCTAATTTACCCCTTAAAACATGCACATGTTGCATCATATCTGTTTAGAAACATAATAACTGTAATGTCAAATTAGACATCGAATGGCATTTGCATAAAAAGGTTCACTTTTGCTTTATATAAAATGTTGAGTGAAGTCAAAGGAGAGATGAAAGTGTCAATTCCAATCCAATAAGTGTATTTTTATATTCACTATAAATGCATTGTAAGCTGTGTTGTGTTCTTCTGTTAAAAAGTTTAACTTAATTGTTATCATCACAATGTCCAATAGAATAATGGCAAATGCATTATTAGATGCCCTTTAAGTTCCTGGAGAATGATGTGGCTATGAGGTTTGAGCTGTCTATGTCCTTTTCCAGAACCAGATATGATAAAACAACAGAGCTGCAGTTCTCTTTTTCTCCGGATGTTACTTAAAGACCTGTTAGGAAAAGCTCCTCTGTGATTTTTCTCTTTTTTTTTTGCCTACTCTTGAGGCCTGCTCTAGGGGCTTTAATCTCTTCCTCTTTGGTCATGTCACTGGTTGCTCGTAGAGAGGAGGAATAAAGCTGAGCTTCCTCCTCACTGGCAGGCTAAAGAAAAGGACCCTGGCTGGGTATGGTGGCTCATGCCTGTAATCCCAGTACTTTGGGAAGCTGAGGCAGGAGGATTGATTGAGCCCAGGCGTACAAGACCAGCCTGGGCAACATAGTGAGAACCTGCCTCTACAAAACAATTTTTTAAAATATTAGCTGGGTATGGTGGCACACATCTATAGTTCTGGCTGCTCGGGAGGCTGAGGTGGGAGGATCCCTTGAGCCCAGGAATTGGAGGCAAAAATGAGCCATGACTCTGCCACTATACTCCAGCCTGGGTGACAGAAAGAGACCCTGTCTCTAAAAATTTTAAAAAGAGAAAAAAAGAAAGAAGTACCTTATATGGCATCCTATTTTTTTAAAAGGGGAACGTTGTTACACAGTGAAGAAAAATGGCTGGCTCTCATCTCCACAATTGCCTCTGTTACCTGCCACAGCATCTAGTAAGTTGGGGAGCAAGGGATCCTAAAACTAAACCTTTCTGAGCTTTTCGTGTGGAAATTAGGCCACCTTTTCTATCAATGAACAGATGGAGAGGCCTCCACGGTTATCTCCCTCCCAAGAGACACCTTATGTATTTCTAGTGAATAATTTCAGTTAGTAATTGCTCTCTATGACATGTGCTTTTAGTGGTATTAAATATACCCCAGTTTGGAGAGGCTTTCATTTCTGTAATATGAAAACAATACAGCTTTTCCTTTAGAAGACAGTCTTGTAGCTTAGACATTAAAAAAG
>NW_016803176.1:240295-245073 GCF_001698545.2 Rhinopithecus bieti
AAAAAAAAAAAAAAAAAAATCTTTGTAGCCCCCTAAAGGTGTATCTATTCATGTTGCTAATTATAATTTGTTCGTTTTTTCAGTTTAATAATTGCTTTTTAGCTTTGTGTGAGCTACAAATAAGAGGAGATACTTATTATTTTTAATACTATATCAAAGCATGAGAAAATAAGAGATCTATACAATGAGGAATAGATGAATAAGCATCAAAACTGCCTTTTTTTCCCTTAGGGAGAGAGAAAAAAATGGCAAGGGAGAAAAATTTCTGAAGTTCAGAGTCCAGCATTCATTGGGTCACTTGAGACATAATTCACTTTTCTGTACAAAAAAAGTCTCCTTTCAGATTTAAAATGTGGTAGTGAGAATGAATGAACAAGAAGGTGCTAAAAATTATTGTGTGCAGGAAGTGCTTTCCACCAGACCCCTGAATGCTATTCAGCTGGCAGACAATGATTGGGGTCTACAACCTGATCCTGGTAAAAAGAACCTATCCTTTTAAAAGGAAGAATAATTGTGTTCTTTATTACTTTGTATATTCCCAGGGCCCAACATAATTTTTATACTCCTTGATTATATTCTCTGAACTCTATAGAAAAGAGTACTTGTGCTTCTCTGTGCTTTATCTATGAGCCTAGGAAAGCAGCACTTACAATAATCTACCTTAATGCTTTGTTTTGCTTCTCCTTTTGCACACAAGCATGGCTATTAAGTCTGTATCAGTCAGAGTCCCAGTAGCAAACAGATGGCACTTGCAAATTAGGATAATTCCAGGAGGGTTTATTTACAAAGGGACTGTTTGCAAAGTAGAACCACAAAGAATAGTACAGTAACCTGGTTTAATAATGGTAGAGCTATTATCACTCCTAGTTCTGAAAGGGAAGGGAGGGAACAGTTTCCAGAAAACTGAGAGAACTGAGTAGAGAAGGTCAGCTTGGTCAAGAGACACAGCTTCTTGAACAGCTGGTCAGAAGCTACTCAGCAGGAAGACAGCGAAGGGCAGGTATATTCTGACCTCCTTCTCCCCTCCTGGACCCTCCATTCTCCTCCCAGGACCTACACTGTGGAAACCCAACTGAAAGTCAGAGGACAAGGAAGCCCTTTGAGGTAGTTCACAGAGCCCATGCTCCAGTGGCAGAAGGCAAGATGGAAAAGGGTGGGGTGTGGGATCTGAAGGAACAAGTAGAAGCGTGCTTCGCTCATTTAGCACCAATTCCAATATGTGAAAATTAGAATCAGGAAATAAAAGTCTTTAATGGTTTGTGATAATCATAATAGATAAAAATATATAGATAAAATAACATATTTAATACACATGAGGAGTTTGAGCTTTGAGAGCCTTGCTTTATTGAATCTGAAAGGCAGGAAAAACAGAAGCCAACTCATTCATTAGTTGGGCTTATGTCAAGGTAGATAAGCAGATTTCCATATAGCTATAATATTATTGCTTTTAAAAGTTGCCCTATGGCTCACGCCTGTAATCTCAGCACTTTGGGAGGCCAAGGTGG
Organism: Rhinopithecus bieti; assembly: GCF_001698545.2. Taxonomy (NCBI): domain Eukaryota; kingdom Metazoa; phylum Chordata; class Mammalia; order Primates; family Cercopithecidae; genus Rhinopithecus; species Rhinopithecus bieti. Next base: position 241,801 of record NW_016803176.1, read on the forward strand.
GCAGATCACAAGGTCAGGAGATCGAGGCCTTCCTGGCTAACTAACTGAAACCACGTCTCTACTAAAAACACAAAAACAAACAAACAAACAAATATTAGCTGGGCGTGGTGGCAGACGTCTGTGGTCCCAGCTACTCAGGAGGCTGAGGCAGGAGAATGGTGTGAACCTAGGAGGCAGAGCTTTCAGTGAGCTGAGATGGTGCCACTGAACTCCAGCCTGGGCAACAGAGTGAGACTCCATCTCAAAAAAAAAAAAAAAAAAAAAAAGGTTGCCAAGGACACTTGGATAGGCTAGTCTCTCATATGGCACTTAATCACATACTTTTAAAAAGTGATTTTATTAGATACACGTCAATATTAGGTGCTAGGTGTTGGGGTTGTATGGAAGGGAAAATTTCAGACACATACCAAGAGTATTAAAAGCATTTGCAAAGCAATACAGGCAATTCTGGGTTGATGTAGTTGAAATCAGATATGTAAGTGCTGACAAATCACTTCTAGAATGCAAAATTTGACATAATGATATTAGGCACATTTTCAAGAAGTAGTCTTTTAAAGGTATACAATTATATACTCCTTTTTCCCCTCACTTTATCATAACACTTTCAAATATGAATGTCTAAAAGAAGTGAAAAGACACCACAAAAGAGACAAGTTGTAGAGGGAGGAAGAAATTTGCAACACATATAAATTGCAAAGAACTAAGATTCATTATGTATATAATGAATAACGGATGCCTACAAATTAAGATGAGATAAATAACCATCGGAAAAAAAAAGAACAGAAGATTTGAACCAGCACTTTGCCAAACAGAAAAATCAAATGGCCAGTAAAAATTTGGGGATCGACCTCATTAGTAATCAGATAATTATTAATTAAAAATACAATGAGATATAATTACATATCAATTATTGGTAAAAACTCAACATTAAACAATTTCAAGTACAGATAAGGATGTAAAATTTTCATATGGTTCGAGGGTAAATAATACAACCATTTTGAAAAACAGTTTAGCATTCTAGTCCAGTTGTAGATGTAATCTCTAAAGATACAGCAATTATTCTCTAGGGTCTGTACCCTAGAAAGTGATTTACACATGATCTCCAGATACACATGCAAGAATTTCATAGCAGCAGTTCACTGCAGCTAATAAATGAAAATAACCTAAATAACCATCAAGAGGGATAGGGATAAATTGTAGTACAGTCAGACAATGAGTTACTATCTGACAATGAAAAATAAATGTACTTTAGCTATGTGCAACAACATGTATAATCTAAAAGAAATTGAGTTAACAAAGAAAGACAGAGCTATATATATATAGTATTTATGTATTTTATGTAAAGTAGAAATGTAGGCAAAAAGAAAACCGACACTGTTGTGTTTAGGGGTGCATTATCTGGTGATAACACTCTAAGGAAAAGAAAAATCATTACAAAAGGACAATGATTGTCTCTAGTGGAGAATACTGGGGTTGCATTAGGAGAAAGTATGAGAAAAGAGATTTTCTGGTTTGCTGGTCAAGTTGCATGTTTTTCTACAGGTAGTGTTGACACAGGATCCTTTTGGTGCCACTTGGCCAACCAGAAATCTCCGTGACTGGCCAGCGGCGCCTCTGCCTGGGGCCTTGTTCAGCTCCATGCTCACTGCTGGGCTTTCTCTGCCCACTTGGCCTGGCACAGCCCGTGGCTGGGCCCAACGTGCTGCAACTGGCTTCCGCCTCTGGACGAGGCGGGGAATCACAGCCGTGCCCCAAACTCAGAGATTCCAGCAACTGCAAAGCCCCAGGGAGTGTTATCTCTCTCTCTCATTCCCCCAACCCCTGGTGTGGCAAACCGTGGGGGCATATTACAGCTTGTTCATGTTACAGTTCACATTTGTTCCTGCCTCCTGCAGTGCAACGAATGGAAACATGTCCCAGCTCGTTCAGTCCCGCCACGTGTGGCTTGGCGGATAGGGGCATGTTACAACTCTGGCTCAAGGAGTCCTAAGGTCTGGGCCCCCAGAAGGGTTGCCGCTCTTTTCATTCCCTCCACCTGCAGCACAGTGAACACAGATGTGTGGCTCTCAGTGGTATTTTCTCCCCGACTGCCCCTGAAGTGGGAGGGAGGGTTACAGTATTACAGCTTCTTTTGTTCCTGCCGTGTGGCAGCTTCGAGGTTCTTGTCCCACATCCAAGAAGAATGAGGTACATGGCCAACAGAGAGTAAGCAAGGCAGAGAAGAATTTTATTAAGCAACAGAAGAAAAGCTCTCAGTGGAGAGGGGACCTGAGAGTGGGTAGCCCTCTGTGTCAGAGGGAGCCCAAAAGTGGAAAGTCCAGTGGACAGCTAAGTCTGGGGTTTTTATGGGATCAGAATGGAGGAATGCATGCTGATTGGTCCATGGGCGGGCCTGGAAAAAGCACCATTTGATTGGCTAAGAGACACCACAGAAGTTCTCACTAGGTCGTGGACTGTACCAGAATTGCAGCATGGTTTTCAGGCTTCAGGCTGTCTTTTTGCTTGAAGGTTGGGTTTCACTGATAATCTGCCCTTGTCTGACTAGGAATTTGTTTCCTGCCACTATCAGTGGTTACACATTGGTGTTACTTTTTGCTTATTCACTAAACTGTACCTATGTGAGTATGCAGGTTTCTTTCTAAGAAAAATAAATCAACCATTTCTAAAAGTCAACTGACTGCAAGTTTGCTGACTTTGCTCCATGTTCTGCCCTTTGATGATTGACTCTGCCTATCTCCTAAGGGTGCTTAGTGTCACTGTTTTTAAATTTCAGATTGCATTTTATTGTTTGAGAATCTAACTGTAAGTAGTTTAACAGGAAATGTGAATATACAGTAAATATCCGTTAGACTTGCACCAATATTTCTTCCCCTCTGGCACTTGGGAAGCAAAGACATCCTTAAGGTGTACATGGGAGATTTGGGGTTATGAGGCATAAAATAAATGCTGGTATTAATGGCTAAATTCTGAAAGATAAGATAATTGAGAGAGTATGATGAAAAGTAAACCCAAGGTAGTTTGGACTAGAAAAACAACAGGACCAGAAATGAAGTTAGGGAAGAAAAGCATCCTCCACCCCAAGAAAACGTTAGGAATCAGTTGACTAGATTTATTTTGTTATTTGCAAGTTTTAATCTGAGTCACTATTAATAAAGAAAATGGGAGAAGTGAAGAAGCTCTCATGGAAATGGTGAAATTCCTTTCTTTTTATAACTCCTCCAGCTGCTTTGGGAATTTGTGGATACTCAGATTTTTTTTTTTTTTTTTTTTTTT